>NC_068911.1:142219866-142522896 GCF_023091745.1 Budorcas taxicolor | reverse complement strand
TCCCAGGGATGCAAGGATTCTTCAATATTTGCAAGTCAATCAGTGTGATACACCACATTAACAAATCGAAAGATAAAAACCATGTGATTATCTCAATAGATGCAGAGAAAGCCTCTGACAAAATTCAACATCCATTTATGATTAAAAAAAAACCCTCCAGAAAGCAGGCATAGAAAGAACATACCTCAACATAATAAAAGCCAAATATGATAAACCCACACTTCAGTTCAGTTCAGTTCAGTCGCTCAGTCGTGTCCGACTCTTTGCGACCCCATGAATCACAGTACGCCAGGCCTCCCTGTCCATCACAACCCCCAGAATTCACTCAAACTCACATCCATCGTGTCAGTGATGCCATCCAGCCATATCATCCTCTGTCATCCCCTTCTCCTCCTGCCCCCAATCCCTCCCAGCATCAGAATCTTTTCCAATGAGTCAACTCTTCACATGAAGTGGCCAAAGTATTGGAGTTTCAGCTTCAGCATCAATCCTTCCAAAGAACACCCAGGACTGATCTCCTTTAGAATGGACTGGTTGGATCTCCTTGCAGTCCAAGGCGCTCTCAAGAGTCTTCTCCAATACCACAGTTCAAAAGCATCAATTCTTCAGTGCTCAGCTTTCTTCACAGTCCAACTCTCACATCCATACATGACCCACAGCAAACATTATCCTCAATGGTGAAAAATTGAAAGCATTTCCCTTAAAGTCAGGAAGAAGACAAAAGTGCCCACTCTCACCACTACTATTCATCATAGTTTTGGAAGTTTTAGCTACAGCAATCAGAAAAGAAAAAGAAATAAAAGGAATCCAGATTGGAAAAGAAGCAGCAAAAACTCTCACTGTTCGCAGATCACATGATCCTCTACATAGAAAACCCTAAAGACTCCACCAGAAAATTACTAGAGCTAATCAATGAATAAGCTGCAGGATATAAAATTAACACAAAGAAATCCCTTGCATTCCTATACACTAACAATGAGAAAACAGAAAGAGAAATTAAGGAAACAATTCCATTCACCACTGCAACGAAAAGAATAAAATACTTAGGAATAAATCTACCTAAGGAAACAAAAGACCTATATATAGAAAACTATAAAACACTGATGAAAAAAATCAAAGATGACATAATTAGATGGAGAAAAATACCATGTTCATGGATCAGAAGAGTCAATATAGTGAAAATGAGTATACTACCCAAAGCAACTACAGATTCAATGCAATCCCTATCAAGCTACCAACGGTATTTTTCAGAGAACTGGAACAAATAATTCCACAATTTGTATGGAAATACAAAAAACCTCAAATAGCCAAAGCAATCTTGAGAAAGAAGAATAGAACTGGAGGAATCATCCTGCCTGACTTCAGACTACACTACAAAGCTACAGTCATCAAGACAGTATGGTACTGGCACAAAGACAGAAATATAGATCAATGGAACAAAATATTTAAAGCCCAGATTTAAATCCACACACCTATGGACACCTTATGTTTGACAAAGGAGGCAAAAATATACAATGGAGAAAAGACAATCTGTTTAACAAGTGGTACTGGGAAAACTGGTCAACTACTTGTAAGAGAATGAAACTAGAACACTTTCTAACACCATATGCAAAAATAAACTCAAAATGGATTAAAGATCTAAATGTAAGACCATAAACTATAAAACTCCTAGAGGAAAACATAGGCAAAACACTCTCTGACATAAATCATAGCAGGATCCTCTATGATGCACCTCCCAGAGTAATGGAAATAAAGGCAAAAATAAACAAATGGAACCTAATTAAACTTAAAAGCTTTTGCACAATGAAGGAAACTATAAGAGAGGTGAAAAGACAACTTTCAGAATGGAAAAAATTTAACAAACAAAGCAACTGACAAAGAATTAATCTCAAAAATGTACAAGCAGTTCCTGCAGCTCTATTCCAGAAAATAAATGACCCAATCAAAAAGTGGGCCAAAGAACTAAACAGACATTTCTCCAAAGAAGACATACACATGGCTAACACATGAAAAGAAGTTCAACATCAATGATTATCTGCTGCTGCTGCTGCTGCTGCTAAGTCACTTCAGTCATGTCCGACTCTGTGCGACCCCATAGACGGCAGCCCACCAGGCTCCCCTGTCCCTGGGATTCTCCAGGCAAGAACACTGGAGTGGGTTGCCATTTCCTTCTCCAATGCATGAAAGTGAAAAGTGAAAGTGAAGTCGCTCAGTCATGTCCGACTCTTAGCAACCCCATGGACTGCAGCCCACCAGGATCCTCTGTCCATGGGATTTTCCAGGCAAGAGTACTGAATTGGGGTGCCATTGCCTTCAGAAATGCAAATCAAAACCACAATGAGGTACCATCTCACTCCGGTCAGAATGGCTGCTATCAAAAAGTCCACAAACAATAAATGCTGGAGAGGGTGCAGAGAAAAGGGAACCCTCTTACACTGTTGGTGGGAATGCAAACTAGTACAGCCACTATGGAGAACAGTGTGGAGATTCCTTAAACAACTGGAAATAGAACTCCCATATGACCCAGCAATCCCACTTCTGGACATACACACTGAGGAAACCAGAACTGAAAGAGATAAATGTACCCCAATGTTTGTCACAGAACTGTTTACAATAGCCAGGACATGGAAGCAACCTAGTTGTCCACTGGCAGATGAATGGATAAGAAAGTAGTGGTACATATACACAATGGAATATTACTCAGCTATTAAAAAGAATGCATTTGAATCAGTTCTAATAAAGTGGATGAAACTGGAGCCTATTATACAGAGTGAAGTAAGTCAGAAAGAAAAACACCAATACAGTATATTAATGGATATATATGGAATTTAGAAAGATGGTAACAATGACCCTATATGGGAGACAACAAAAGAGACACAGATATAAAGAACAGACTTTTGGACTCTGTGGGAGAAGGCGAGGGTGGGATGATTTAAGAGAATAGCATTGAAACATGTATATTATCATATATGAAATAGATTTCCAGTCCAGGTTCGATGCATGAGACAGGGTGCTCAGGGCTGGTGCACTGGGATGATGCTGAGGGATGGGATGGGGAGGGATGTGGGAGGGGGGTTCAGGATGGGGAACCAGGTACACCCATGGCTGATTCATGTCAATGTATGGCAAAAACCACTACAATGTTGTAATGTAATTAGCCTCTAATTAAAATTAATTAATTAATTTAAATAAAATAAAATAAAAAGCACAGACATTACTTCACCTACAAAGTTCCATATAGTCAAAGCTATGGTTTTTACAGTAGTCATGTGAGAGGACAATAAAAAAGGCTGAGCACCAAAGAACTGATTCCTTCGAACTATGGTGCTGGAGAAAACTCTTGAGAGTCCCTTTGACTGCACAGAGATCAAACCAGTCAATCCTAAGGGAAATCAATCCTAAATATTCTTTGAAAGGACTGATGCTAAAGCTGAAGCTCCAATACTTTGGCCACCTAATATGAAGAACTGACTCACTGGAAACCCTGATGCTGGGAAAGATTGAATGCAAGAGGAGAAATTGACAACAGAGGCTGATATGGTTGGATGGCATCACTGACTCACGACGAGTTTGAGTAGACTGTGGGAGATGGTGAAGGACAGGAAAGCCTGGCATGCTGCAGTCCACAGGGTCTCAAAGAGTCAGACAGGCCTGAGTGACTGAACAAAACCACCTGGGTGGGGGCCTTAGTTTCTACAGAAAACTCAAAGGTATTTTCTTATGTATATTCCTTGAGGAAGAATCAGACCCCTGCCCTAAAGCTGCATTATTGTTTATTGACTGTTTTTTCTTTGTTTCTGCATTCCCTCCCTTCCCTAATAAATAGCTCTTTGAATTCCCAACCCAGGGATCAAACCATCCTCTCCAGGCAAGAATACCACTTCCTACTCCAGGGGATCTTTCCAACCCAGGGTTCTTTACCACTAATACCAACCAGGAAGCCTGAATGAAGCCTACTTTCTACAAACAAGTAACAAGAGACACAGAAAATCCAGTCATGATCAATACAGAGCATTTTTATGAGGAAAAAAGTGAATTAATTAATTAAGCCAAAGAATTGATGCTTTTGAACTATAGTGTTGGAGAAGACTCTTGAGAGTCCCTTGGACTGCAAGGAGATCCAACCAGTCCATTCTAAGGGAGATCAGTCCTGGGCGTTCTTTGGAAAGAATGATGCTAAAGCTGAAACTCCCGTACTTTGGCCACTTCATGCGAAGACTGACTCATTGGAAAAGACTCTGATGCTGGGAGGGATTGGGGGCAGGAGGAGAAGGGGACAACAGAGGATGAGATGGCTGGATGGCATCATCGACTCGATGGATATGAGTTTGCGTGAACTCTGGGTGTTGGTGATGGACAGGGAGGCCTGGAGTACTGTAATTCATGGGGTCGCAAAGAGTCAGACATGACTGAGCAAGTGAACTGAACTGAACTGAACTTAATTTTAAAAATCACCTGTGAGACATGATGAGTGAGTGAGTGAGTGAAAGTCACTCAGTCGTGTCTGACTCTTTGTGACCCCATAGACTGTAGTCTGCCAGGTTCCTCTGTCCATGGAATTCCCCAAGCCAGAATACTGGAGTGGGTAGCTGTTCCCTTCTCCAGGGGTCTTTCCAACTCAGGGATTGAACCCAGGTCTCTTGCCTTGCAGGCAGATTCTTTACCATCTGAGCCACCAGGGAAGCCCTGGGAGACATGATACATGTTAAAAACATAGAATACTGGACCTCATCATCCGGGAGACCCGGGTTCAATCCCTGGGTCGGGAAGATCCCCTGGAGAAGGAAATGGCAATCCACTCCAGTATTCTTGCCTGGAAAATCCCATGGACAGAGAAGCCTAGTAGGTTACAGTCCACGGGGTCGCAAAGAGTTGGACACGACTGAGCGACTTCACCTTACCTTACCTTCACCTAACCTCATCATCAGATATTCTGATTAAACAAGTGGTGCTGCTGTAGTTATTCTCAGACCATTAAGTCACACTGAAATAGTGTTTTATTATTATCTTCACTGTCAGAGACTCAGCAAGACCATGTAGAGAAGAGTCTCGTTGCTCCATACTGACATAGGAGAGAAGGAGACAGGGCATAGACTTTAAAAGAATGATATAGGACAAGACATAAACCAAATGGGTCCAAGATGGTGGGCAAGTGAACTTCCACTGTTGTAGCCACACACACCAGAAAACAAACTCACTCAGGACAGTACAGACTGTCAAGTGCAGTTTATTACACTGGCGGGCCCAAGGCAGAGTCTCCTCTTAGCCGAGGACCCCAACCAGTTTCTGTGAAAACCTTATATACCCTAAGTGTACATGCACAAACCCACCTCCCCAAATTCCTTGAAACTTGCACAAACAAAGAGGGAGAGATACAATCACAATAAACCCATAACTTCTGTGTCATAAGCTTAAATAGTTAAACAATTGGTCATTTATCAATAGGCCCGAGGTCACCCTCCGAAAAGCACAACAAAATGTATAACCCTGTCCAGTGACAGGGGTAATTAGTGTGTTTTGCTTTAGACAGTGGATAAATCTAGGTACAGGTTCTGAAACTCTTTTGTCCAGAGGGGGTCTGTTCTTTCATTGGTATGTCGTTTCCATAGACACTGAGCACAAAGTTCATAGTCCACTGGGAGGGCGACCATGCGTGCAGCTTATGTAGGTCAGGCCTAAGATGGAGTCCAGATTCCTCAGTTTCCTTCTTCATTTCTCCCTTTTGATCTTAATTTGCATGACGAGCATCATTTATTGATATGTACTGTTCCCTAGTTCTTCAGCTGTCAATATGGGAGAAGGACATCAGTCTCCGGGTTACAAAATTTACAATACATTGTAGAACAAAAGGTCCGCAAAGCAGAAACTGAACTCACTCAGTCGTGTCCGACTCTTTGTGACCCCATGGATTGTAGCCTACCAGGTTTCTCCGTCCATGGGATTTTCCAGGCAAGAGTACTAGAGTGAGTTGCCGTTTCCTTCTCCAGGGTATCTTCCCGACCCAGAGATCGAACCTCAGTCTCCCACATTGTAGGCAGACACTTTTACCATCTGAGCCACCAGGGAAGTCACAAAGCAAAATCATTCAGTTCAGTTCAGTCGTGTCCAACTCTTTGCGACCCCACGAATCACAGTACGCCAGGCCTCCCTGTCCATCACCAACTCCTGGAGTTCACTCAGACTCATGTTCATCAAGTCAGTGATGCCATCCAGCCATCTCATCCTCTGTCATCCCCTTCTTCTCCTGCCTCCAATCCCTCCCAGCATCAGGATCTTTTCCAATGAGTCAACTCTTCCCATGAGGTGGCCAAAGTACTGGAATTTCAGCTTTAGCATCATTCCTCAAAGAACACCCAGGACTGATCTCCTTTAGAATGGACTAGTTGGATCTCCTTGCAGTCCAAGGGACTCTCAAGAGTCTTCTCCAACACCACAGTTCAAAAGCATCAATTCTTCGGCACTCAGCTTTCATCCCAGTCCAACTCTCACATTCATACATGACCACTGGAAAAACCTTAGCCTTGACTAGACGGACCTTTGTTGGCAAAGTAATGTCTCTGCTTTTAAATATGCTATCTAGGTTGGTCATAACTTTCCTTCCAAAGAGTAAGTGTCTTTTAATTTCATGGCGGAAATCACCATCTGCAGTGATTTTGGAGTCCCAAAAAATAAAGTCTGACACTGTTTCGCCATCTCTTTGCCAAGAAGTGATGGGACCAGATGCCATGATCTTAGTTTTCTGAATGTTGAGCTTTAAGCCAACTTTTTCACTCTCCTCTTTCACTGTCATCAAGAGGCTTTTTAGCTCCTCTTCACCTTCTGCCATAAGGGTGGTGTCATCTGCATATCTGAGGTTATTGATATTTCTCCCGCCAATCTTGATTCCAGCTTGTGCTTCTTCCAGCATTTGTCATGATGTTCTCTGCATATCAGTTAAAAAAGCAAGGTGACAATATACAGCCTTGATGTACTCCTTTTCCTATTTGGAACCAGTCTGTTATTCCATGTCCAGTTCTAACTGTGGCTTCCTGACTGGCATACAGGTTTCTCAAGAGGCAGGTATTCCCATCTCTTTCAGAATTTTCCAGTTTATTGTGATCCACACAGTCGAAGGCTTTGGCATAGTCAACAAAGCAGAAATAGATGTTTTTCTGGAACTCTCTTGCTTTTTCCATGATCCAGCGGATGTTGGCAATTTGATCTCTGGTTCCTCTGCCTTTTCTAAAACCAGCTTGAACATCAGGAAGTTCACGGTTCAGGTATTGCTGAAGCCTGGCTTGGAGAATTTTGAGCATTACTTTACTAGCATGTGAGATAAATGCAAGTGTGCAGTAATTTGAGCATTCTTTGGCATTGCCTTTCTTTGGGATTGGAATGAACACTGACCTTTTCCAGTTCTGTGCCACTGCTGAGTTTTCCAAACTTGGTGGCATATTGAGTGCAGAACTTTGACAGCATCATCTTTCAGGATTTGAAATAGCTCTACTGGAATTCCATCACCTCCACTAGCTTTGTTCATAGTGATGCTTTCTAAGGCCCACTTGACTTCACATTCCAGGATGTCTGGTTCTAGGTGAGTGATCACACCATTGTGATTATCTTGGTCGTGAAGGTCTTTTTTGTACAGTTCTTCTGTATATTCTTGCCACCTCTTCTTAATATCTTCTGCTTCTGTTAGGTCCATATCATTTCTGTCCTTTATCAAGCCCATCTTTGCATGAAATGTGCCCTTGGTATCTCTATAATTTTCTTGAAGAGATCTCTAGACTTTCCCATTCTGTTGTTTTCCTCTGTTTCTTTGCATTGATCACTGAGGAAGGCTTTCTTATCTCTCCTTGCTATTCTTTGGAACTCCGCATTCATATGCTTATATCTTTCCTTTTCTCCTCTGCTTTTCGCTTCTCTTCTTTTCACAGCTATTTGTAAGGCCTCCCCAGACAGCCTTTTTGCTTTTTTGCATTTCTTTTCCATGGGGATGGTCTTGATCCCTGTCTCCTATACAATGTCACAAACCTCCATCCATAGTTCACCAGGCACTCTATCTATCAGATCTAGTCCCTTAAATCTATTTCTCACTTCCACTGTATAATCATAAGGGATTTGATTTAGGTCATACCTGAATAGTCTAGTGGTTTTCCCTACTTTCTTCACTTTAAGTCTGAATTTGGCAATAAAGAGTTCTAAGCCACAATCAGCTCCTGGTCTTGTTTTTGCTGACTGTATAGAGCTTCTCCATCTTTGGCTGCAAAGAATATAATCAACCTGATTTCAGTGTTGACCATCTGGTGATGTCCATGTGTATGGTCCCATCACTTCATGGGAAATAGATGGGGAAACAGTGGAAACAGTGTCAGACTTTATTTTGGGGGGCTCCAAAATCACTGCAGATGGTGATTTCAGCCATGAAATTAAAAGGCGCTTACTCCTTGGAAGGGAAGTTACAACCAACCTAGATAGCATATTGAAAAGCAGAGATATTACTTTGCCAACAAAGGTCCGTCTAGTCAAGGCTATGGTTTTTCCTGTGGTCATGTATGGATGAGAGAGTTGGACTGTGAAGAAAGCTGAGCACCGAAGAATTGATGCTTTTGAACTGTGGTGTTGGAGAAGACTCTTGAGAGCCCCTTGGACTGAAAGGAGATCCAAACTGTCCATCCTAAAGGAGATCAGTCCTGGGTGTTCATTGGAAGGACTGATGCTGAGGCTGAAACTCCAATACTTTGGCCACCTCATGGGAAGAGTTGACTCATTGGAAAAGACCCTGATGCTGGGAGGGATTAGAGGCAGGAGGAGAAGGGGACGACAGAGGATGAGATGGCTGGATGGCATCACCGACTCAATGGACATGAGTTTGAGTAAACTCTAGGAGTTGGTGATGAACAGGGAAGCCTGGAATGCTGTGATTCATGGGGTTGCAAAGAGTTGGACATGACTGAGCGTTTGAACTGAACTGAACTGAACTGATGTGAAGTAAATCAGTCTGCAATGTTAGAAAACAAACTTCATGGAACTGTATGGAGGTTCCTTAAAAAACTAAAAATAGAACTACCATATGATCCAGCAATTCTACGCCTGGGCATGCATCAGAGAAAATCTTAATGCATAAGAATACATGCTCCCCAATGTTCATTGAGGCATTAGTCACAATAGCCACACTATGGAAATAACCTAAGTATCCATCCACAGAGGAGTGGGTATTGAAGATGTGGCATATATATACAATGGAAGATTATTCAACCATTTGCAGCAACATGGATGGACCTGGAGATTATCATACTAAGTGAAATCAGACAGAGAAAGACAAATACCATGATTATTGTTTATATGTGGAGTACCAAAATGATACAAATGAAGAACTTTCTTACAAAAGGGAAATAGACTCACAGATGTAGAAAGCAAACTTACCAGAGAATAAAAGGAAGGGAAGGATAAATTGGGAGATTGATGTTGACAGAGACACACTACTATATATAAAATAGGTGAGTTTTGGAAAACAAAAAATAAATAAAATCGATAACTAATAAGGCCCACTATATACCACCTGGAACTCTACTCTGTAATGACCTATATGAGAAAAGAATTTTTAAACGAGTGGATACATGTATATGTATAATTAATTCACTTTGCTATGCAGCAGAAACACAGCCTTGTAAATCAACTATACCCAAATAAAATGTTTTAAAAATGAAATATAAGGTACACAAATTTTGAACTGGTATGTTGTGTACTAGCCTGGAGGACAACCCACGCCAGTATTCTTGCCTGGAGAATCCCATGGACAGAGGCACCTGGCGGGCTACAGTCCATAGCGTCGCAAAGGGTCAGACAGGACTGAAGCGACTTAGCACGCAGGCACGTTGTGCACCTGACACTAATACTGTAAATCAACTACTTCAATTAAAAAAAATAATAATAAGGGTAAAAAATCCTAAAAAGGAAAAGAAAAGGTACTGCACGTAAGTTTGTGAGTTTGTGTTTGGGTGTATTCCTGAGGCTCCAGAACTTACATCGGTTCCTCAAAGCGGTTCAGAACACTGATAACTGCTTAGACACACAACGCCGCAGGAAGAAGTAACAATTTCCGGCTTGGAGTCTTTCCTTTGGTAAGATTCCGGGGGCGGGTTGGGGGGGCGTGTCCCAACGCTTCTGGACTCACCACCGCAGGCACTGGGGATGGGAGATCGCAGACACCGCTCCGGAACACGCTCAGGGTGCAGGTACCAGGGAGGCTGCGCGACGCTTTTCGGGCGGGACTGCCCCGGGGGAAGGTTCAGGGATAGTCCTCTGGGCCGGCCCTGGCCCTGCGCGCTCTGAGTCCCGAGGAGACGTGGCCGTTGCCCCTCCGGCGGCCCTCGCCGTCCCAGCCATGGCCACGCGCCTCCTCCGCGGGACCCTGCGCCTGTGGGGTGGCCGCGCTGCACCGTGCCTGCCGCCGGCCTCGAGGTGAGTGCCGGCCGAGCTCCAGCTAGTCCGGCCCCGGGGCTGCAGGGCCGGGCGACGACCCGCACACCACTCCTGGGGACTGGAAACCCGGCGGCCGCGCTCTCGGGGCCGGCGGTCTCGCCACCAGGGGCTGTGGCTGAGCTGTGGGGGCGAAAGTGGGTGGGAGAAGAGGCTGGACCTTGCCCCTGGACTCCTAGAACCTGGTGGGACCCACAGCGGTTAGCAGGGCGGGCGCCGGCCTAGCAACCTCAAAGGGAGCACAGCCAAAGACGGCGGGAGGCGCGGGGGGATCCCCCAATACTCCTGTGGCTCCAGTCAAGCCCGTCTGAATCCGAGGGCCGCAACGGGCACTGTGAGTCTGCGTTTCCTAGAGTTCTTACGAAGCGTCGATGCACCCTCGGTCACAGCTGGCAAGAGTTCGAGGCGTGACCTCTGGTCCAATTAGATCTGTGCCAGAAGGCACAGCCAACTTGTGAACTTGTGAGGGGGACTTTCACTGCCTCCCAGATCTCTAGAAAAGAAAGCACATGCAGCGATGCTGGCCTAGAGAAGACACCCCGGGACAGGAAAAGACCTGGTGATGGCCGCATTAGATAAGGAAATTAACATAAGACTTAAATCCTTTAGTAAGTTAAATGCATGGGAATTAATGGAGAAAGTTTCTAAGTGACCAAAAGCTTCCAGTACCGGCTGACACCTCAAATACAGTCATTGGATAATTAAACTGGAAGCACTTGTTTACTTATTCATTCCCTATGTAAAAAAAGTGACACGATGAATAAATCAACTTATGGGGGCATTATGGCACAGTGGTGAAGAATCCGGCCTGCCAATGCAGGAGAGGTGGGCTACAGTCCATGGGGTGGCAGAGAATCAGATGGGACTGCACACAAACACAAGATGCTGTGGAAATGGAAACAAACTTCCTGCTGCTCCTGGGGAGGGCTGGGAAGGCTTCATGGAGGAGTAACTTTACTTTTCGATACACATACTTTTCTAAGCTCTCCCCCAAACTTCATAAGACAGTGATGCTCAAAGTTTTGGATTTTAAACTTTGTTGTTTAGTCGCTAAGTCTGTCAGACTCTTGGTGACCCCAGGGACTAGTCTGCTGGGCTCCCCTGTCCATGGGATTTCTCTGGCTACAATACTGGGGTGGGTTGCCATTTTCATCTTTAGGGCATCTTCCCCACTCAGGGATTGAACCCAGATCTCCTGCTTGGCAGGCAGATTCTTTACCTGCAAAGCCTGCTGTGAAAATGAGAGGGCCTTAAAGATCTTTTGTTTACCTCAGTTTTATCTATGGACATTGATGTCAACAGATATCTACAAAACTGGGAAATATTTTTTTTATGTACCAAAAATCTTTATTCTCACATCTGATACCGAATCTGTGGCTGCAAGTAATATGTCACAATTTTGAGAATAAAATGTCCCATTGTCTTCATTCTTTGGAAGTCTTCAGTCACAAAATTACACCTTATTTTCATAGCAAGATAAGGGAATTAGGTTGGAAGGGGATTAAGGAGTTACACTGATGATAAAAGGGGAGCACTTTTCTGAGCATTGCTTCTTGGCCTTTTGGCTAAGATCAAGTGGTGGCTCAGACGGAAAGCGTCTGTCTACAGTGTGGGAGACCTGGGTTCGATCCCTGGGTCGGGAAGTTCCCTGGAGAAGGAAGTGGCAACCCACTCCAGTACTCTTGCCTAGAAAGTCCCATGGACGGAGGAGCCTGGTGTCCATGGGGTCGCAAAGAGTTGGACACGACTGAGCGACTTCACTTTTCACATCCTTTCAGATTAGTTTACAGAAGTAGTGACAGAACCATGATTTCAGTGAAAATCAACGTAAGTTATACCTTAAAAAAAAAAATCAGTTCAGAAATACTAGGTATTAGACAAGCGTGCAAAATTCGAAAATGTGAAATTTTACAAATATTTAGTTCACATAAAATAGCTCATTACATGTTAACATAAATAACATTTTTATAAAAAGCAACTTTTCCACAAAGAAAAAAGTGAGAAGAGTGACATTGTTTTGTATTTTTATAGATCCCTTAAAATCTGGCTTAACAGAAGACAGCCTGATTTTCTTTTTCTTTTTTTAAACTTTTTATTTTATATTGGCATATAGCCAATTAGCAATATTATGATAGTTTCAGGTGGACAGCAAAGGGACTTAGCCATACATATACATGTATCCATTCTCCTCCAAACTCCTCTCCCGTATCAGTCAATCAGTTCAGTCGCTCAGTTGTGTCTGACTCTTTGGGACCCCATGGACTGCAGCACACCAGGCTTTCCTGCCCATCACCAACTCCTGGAACTTGTTCAAACGCATGTCCATTGAGTCAGTGATGCCATCCAACCATCTCATCCTCTGTCATCCCCTTCTCCTCCTGCCTTCAATCTTTCCTAGCATCAGGGTCTTTTCCAGTGAGTCAGTTCTTCACATCAGGTGGCCAAAGTATTAGAACTTCAGCTTCAGCATCAGTTCTTCCAATGAATATTCAGGACTGATTTTCTTTAGGATTGACTGGTTTGATCTTGCAGTCCAAGGGACTCTCAAGAGTCTTCTCCAACACCACAGTTCAAAAGCCCCTCCCGTATAGACTGCCTCTAACACTGAGCAGAGTTCCCTGTGCTATGTATGGTAGGTCCTTGTTGGTTATCCATTTAAAATAAAGCAGTCTACATGTTGATCACAAACTCCCTGTCTATCCCTTCCCCCATCCTTCCCCCAAACATTCCCCCTCCTAAGTTTCTTCTCTTAAGTCTGTAAATTAAGATTGCCTGATTTTCATACCTGCTTCTTCATTGTCTATTGTGATGTTGTTTTGGTTGAATGAATGGGAAGAATGAGCTTCCCAGGTGGTGCTAGTGGCTAAGAACCCACCTGCCAAAGCAGGAGATGTAAGAGACACAGGTTCGATTCCTGAGTCGGGCAGATCCTCTGGAGAAGGGCATGGCAACCCATTCCAGTATTCTTGCCTGGAGAATCCCATGAACAGAGGAACCTGGAAGGCTACAGTCTATAGAATCACATGGAGTTGGACACCACTGAAGCAACTTAATACACACATAGGAAGAATATTGGAACAAAGAGGACCCGAGGGACCCTCTAAGTAGGTCAGAGGCTCTAGTTTTATTATAACAGGTGTCGACCAAAAAATACAGTCACAATCTGAAAGAGAGTTATTTTATTTGGTGGAAATGTTTAGGACTCCAAGCCTGGCAGACAGCCTCTCAGAAGCTCTGAGAAAACTGCTCCAAGGAGGCAGGAAGGGAGTCAGGCTATATACAAGTTTGCAACAAAGACAGAAGGCAGTCTGAACATCAAAGATCAGGTATCAAATTAAGGAAGTTAGCATTCTGTGTATGGGAAGAGGCAAGCCTCTGGGCTCAGTGAATTCATCCCTTCATATGTACCTCAGCCTTCTGGGGCCAGTCCTGTTTCCTGTTCAACGCCTTGCTTCTTGCATTCCCCCAGCTCCTAAGCAGTCACTTGTTGGGGGCCGGGGGGGGGGGGGGGGGGGGGGGGATGGCAGCATCTGCTGGATCTCAGTTTGGGGAGCTCTTTTTCACTTTTGGAGGCCAGAAATCGCCGATGGCTGTGACATTTCTTGTTGATTAATATGGCAGGAGATATTTTCATTTCACACAGGCTTCTTAAACTTGAACGTGCATGTGAATCATTTAGGATAAAATATTAAAATACAGTTAGGCCTGAACAGCATGTGTTTGAACTTCGAGGGTACACTTACTTACATGAGAATTTTTTTCAGTAGTAAACACTACAGTACTACACAGTCTTTGGTTGCTTGAATCCGAGGATTCAGAACTGTGCTCTGGAGGAATCTCAGTAATGGAGAGCTGACGATGGGGTACACGTGGACTGTGTGAAGGTTGGGTGTCCCTCACTCCTATGTTGTTCACAGGTCAAGTATACTGACTGATTCAGTAGGCCTTGGATGAGGCCCGAAATTATGTATTTATCACCAGCTCCCAAGCTGAAGGTACTGGTGGAGACTGTCTCCCTTCTTTTATAATGTAAATGAGGCTTAAAAAAATTATGATAATAATAATTAGAGCCTAGCCTGTTAGATTAGAGGCAGTTTAATGCATTAGGAAAACAATGAACAATTTATTTAGTACATATTTCCTGGTTTTTGTGGGGAGAAAAGGGGCCAATATGTTTAGTACTGGTTCCTTGGTCTTGGAAAAAAATGAATATTCCAAAAACTTACGGCCAGGTGTTTTGATTTTCTTCCCCCTGCATATTCTGTTTTGAAAACTTTTGACTGATCTGAAAGTACACTTTGTAAGTGTACCTGAACGTACTCTTTGTTCTTTCTGGCACTTCTGTCACTTTCTGTCACTAGCAATATATACTAGGACACTTTGTACTAGTACACTAGTACCCTAATTTGTACTAGTACACTAGTACCCTAATTTGTACTAGTACAGTAGTACACTAATATGTACTAGTAAGTGTACCTGAAAGTACTCTGTTCTTTCTGGCACTTCTGTCACTTTCTGTCACTAGTAATATATACTAGGACACTTTGTACTAGTACACTAGTACCCTAATTTGTACTAGTACACTAGTACACTAATATGTACTAGTAAGTGTACCTGAAAGTACTCTTTGTTCTTTCTGGCACTTTTGTCACTTTCCTGTGTCTTAGTGTGTTTTATTTAGAAATGTTCCAAAGATTTCCTTTATGTTACGTGGTATATAAAATTTTAAGATCGAGAAAGACCCACATATAAATTCCACTCTATTATTTACTAATCATGCTGACAGATGATTCAGTGTCTTCAAGTCTCAGTACCCTAGTCTCAGCACATTTTTTCCCTTGAGGAAAAATCCCAAGTATGGACCAAGACATTATGTATTATAAAGAAATTGGAACCAATCCTTTCAGTAGAGAATGAAGTAGATTTTATTCTCTCTATTGCTTTAATATTACAGTGGTGTGCAAGACCTTTGCTTACTATTGTATCCCAAGTTGCCTGAATGGTTCCTATTGCCTGAATGGTACATATTACACACTCAGAAAGTATTTGCTGGCTATATTAATAAATAAGCTATTGAAAATGATGCTTTGGAAGACAGAGTAGCAAACTAGAAAAATATCAGTGAAGATAAACAGCAGACCAGGTATAACAATTCTACTATTAAATGTTCTCAACTAAAGGTTATCGCTTAAAAGATATCACAGATTGTATTAACAAATAAGCCTCAACTAAGAGCCGCTTGCTTATAATCAATTCAGTTCAGTTCAGTCACTCGGTCGTGTCCGACTCTTTGCGACGCCATGAATTGCAGCATGCCAGGCCTCCCTGTCCATCACCAACTCCCAGAGTTCACTCAGATTCACATCCATCGAGTCCGTGATGCCATCCAGCCATCTCATCCTGGGTCGTCCCCTTCTCCTCCTGCCCCCAATCCCTCCCAGCATCAGAGTCTTTTCCAATGAGTCAACTCTTCGTATGAGGTGGCCAAAGTACTGGAGTTTCAGTATCATTCCTCCCAAAGAAATCCCAGGGCTGATCTCCTTCAGAATAGACTGGTTGGATCTCCACGCAGTCCAAGGCACTCTCAAGAGTCTTCTCCAACACCACACTTCAAAAGCATCAATTCTTCGGCGCTCAGCCTTCTTCACAGTCCAATTCTCACATCCATACATGACCACAGGAAAAACCATAGTCTTAACTAGATGAATCTTAGTCAGCAAAGTAATGTCTCTGCTTTTGAATATACTGTCTAGGTTGGTCATAACTTTTCTTCTAAGGAGTAAGCGTCTTTTAATTTCATGGCTGCAGTCACCATCTGCAGTGATTTTGGAGCCCAAAAAAATAAAGTCTGACACTGTTTCCACTGTTTCCCCATCTATTTCCCATGAAGTGATGGGACTGGGTGCCATGATCTTCGTTTTCTAAATGTTGAGCTTTAAGCCAACTTTTTCACTCTCCTCTTTCACTTTCATCAAGAAGCTTTTTAGTTCCTCTGCACTTTCTGCCATAAGGGTGGTGTCATCTACATATCTGAGGTTATTGTTATTTCTCCTGCCAGTCTTGATTCCAGCTTGTGTTTCCTCCAGTCCAGCGTTCCTCATGATGTACTCTGTGTAAAAGTTAAATAAGCAGGGTGACAATATACAGCCTTGACGTACTCCTTTTCCTATTTGGAACCAGTCTGTTATTTCATGTCCAGTTCTCACTGTTGCTTCCTGACCTGCATACAGATTTCTCAAGAGGCAGGTCAGGTGGTCTGGTATTCCCATCTCTTTCAGAATTTTCCAGTCATTGTGATCCACACAGTCAAAGGCTTTGGCATAGTCAACAAAGCAGAAATAGATGTTTTTCTTGAACTCTCTTGCTTTTTTGATGATCCAGTGAATGTTGGCAATTTGATCTTTGGTTCCTCTGCCTTTTCTAAAACCAGCTTGAACATCAGGAAGTTCACGGTTCACGTATTGCTAAAGCCTGGCTTGGAGAATTTTGAGCATTAATTTACTAGCATGTGAGATGAGTACAATTGTGCTGTAGTTTGAGCATTCTTTGGCATTGCCTTTCTTTGGGATTGGAATGAAAACTGACCTTTTCCAGTCCTGTGGCCACTGCTGAGTTTTCCAAATTTTCTGGCATATTGAGTGCAGCACTTTGACAGCATCATCTTTCAGGATTTGAAATAGCTCTACTGGAATTCCATCATTTCTACTAGCTTTGTTCATAGTGATGCTTTCTAAGACCCACTTGACTTCACATTCCAGGATGTCTGGCTCTAGGTGAGTGATCACTCCATCGTTATTATCTGGGTCGTGAAGATCTTTTTTGTACAGTTCTTCCATGTATTCTTGCCACCTCTTCTTAAAATCTTCTGATTCTGTTAGGTCCATACCATTTCTGTCCTTTATCGAGCCCATCTTTGCATGAAATGTTCCCTTGGTATCTCTAATTTTCTTGAAGACATCTCTAGTCTTTCCCATTCTGTTCTTATAATAGGTAAGCCTAAAGCAAAATGACACAATATACATATTAGTGTATCAATCAGCACAGACTTCCATAACCAAATGCTATAGACTAGGTGGTTTAAACAACAGAAATCTATTCCTCATGATTCTAGTGGCTGAATAGTCCAAAATCAAGGTACTGGCCAGTTCATTTCCTGGTCAGAGCCATCTTCCTGGCCCGTTGTTGTTCAGTCATTCAGTCATGTCCGACTCTTTGCAACCCCATGGACTGCAGCATGCCAGGCTTCCCTGTCCTTCACCATCTCCCAAAGCTGGCTCAAACTCATGTTCGTTGAATCAGTGATGCAGTCCAACCATCTCACCCTCTGTCGTCCCCTTCTCCTTCTGCCTTCAGTCTTTCCCAGCATCAGGGTCTTTTCCAGTGAGTCAGTTCTTCACATCAGGTGGCCAAAGTATTGGAGCTTTAGCTCAGTATCAGTCCTTCTAATGAATATTCAGGACTGATTTCCTTTAGGATTGACTGGTTTGATCTCCTTGCAGCCCAAGGGACTCTCAAGAGTCTTCTTCAACACCACTGTTCAAAAACATCACTCCTTTGGCACTCAGCCTTCTTTATGGTCCAACTTATGAATCTCTGTCCATAGTTCTTCAGGCACTCTGTCTATTAGATCTAATTCCTTGAATCTATTTGTCACTTCCACTGTATAATCATAAGGAATTTTATTTGGGTCATATCCGAATGGCCTAGTAGTTTTCCCTATTTTCTTCAATTTAAGTCTGAATTTTGCAATAAGGAGTTCATGATCTGAGCCACAGTCAGCTCCTGGTCGTTTTTGCTCACTGTATAGAGCTTCTTCATCTTCAGCTGCAAGGTCTATAATCAATCTGATTTCAGTATTGACCTGGTTTCCTGGCCTATAGACAGCCCCCTTCTCCCTTTGTCCTCACTAGACCTTTCCTTATGTGCACACAGAACTGTATCTCTCTCTTCTCCTTCTTATAATGTAAGTCTAGCTTCTTGGCTTAGATTCCAGCTTTAGGACCTCATTGAACTGTAATTACCGCCTCAAAGCCATGTCTCCAAATACCATTACATTGGGAGTTTGAGCTTCAACATATGAATTGTGTTGAAGGGAGGGAAGCGAGTGCAATTTAGTCCATTGCATTTCAGTTCATTGCATTAAGCAAAGACAAAAATAGCCCACTTCAGGGGAAAAAAAGAAATGCCTAATTGCCAATAAAGAAGACTTAGTCTTTTCTGGACTAAGAAGAAGAGGAAGAAAGAGGAAAAGGAAGGAAAGGATAGGATCAGATCAGAGTCTAAATAAGGAAGAGAGAAATCCAAAACAGTATCATGCAAAACAGAAAAATACTTTTGGACAATATTCAAATATATGATAAAAAGTTTTTTTAGATGTGAGCTCAAAAGGTACAAAGTGATACACAGAGTTTTGAAATCTTTTTAGGTGTACCCCTAAGGAGAGGGGAGATCTGAATTCAAACCATTTAACAAAAGGAACTACAGAGATGTCTTTTTTGAAGCCTGGTATGGGGCACTGCAGGGAGATGAAAGGCCAGTTTCCAAAGATCTTGAATAATTCTGGACTAATCCCTACAGAGACTAGTGGGCATTGTGATATCGCTTTACAGTTAGGTTGTAATGTAGCGAAAAATATCAACACGATCCTGCTGATGTATGGCAAAAACCATCACAGTATTGTAAAGTAATTATCCTCCCATGAAAATTAATTAATCAATTAAAAAATCATCACAGTTTGCCTGTTATATACCTGCCATTTGAAATTCTATAATTCTGGATAAAATATTGATGGGGATTACATTATTTTAAATACCATACATTACATGAAAACATATCAATATTATTCTTCCTGACTTGCATAGGAGATTCCACGTATAAGTGATGGCTCAGATGGTGGGGAATCTGCCTGCAATGTGGGAGACCCAGGTTCGATCCCTGGGTTAGGAAGATTCCCTGGAGAGGAGAACGGCTACTGGCTCCAGGATTCTTGCATGGAGAATCCCATGGAGAGAGTAGCCTGGCAGACCATGGAGTCGTGCAGAGTCAGACACGACTGAGCAACTGACTACATGATGGTCATTATTCTATTGTACTATTTGAATTTTACATTATTCAGTTGACATCAAGTAAATTTTACATTCTTTAATCTGTATCACATGACAGTGCTCATCTACCTCAGCTCACACATGTGATTAGTTCTAGGCACGATGTCCTCTTTATGGATTTGGAAGTAAAGTTTACATTGAATCAGGGTAAGCTACTTCTTAACCTCATCCAATGGAGGCAGATCCTAAAGTGGTTCTGTTCAAATCTGAACCAGTTTGTATGATTTCAGACCCTCTACTTGTCTCTAAAGTGCCTTGGGGGCGGGGTGGGGGGATGAGGGGGTGGGGGTGGAGGGAGTCAGAATTTTTTCCATGTTATCCTATAGAATTAATTTTCCATATTGTTCAATGACATTAATTTGGATGTGAAGAGTAACTTTTGACTGAATTTTCTTAATGTATTTGTATTTTTAAGATGTTCTCATTCTGGAGGTGAAGAGCGTCTAGAAACTTCTTCTGCTAAAAAATTAACAGATATAGGAACTAGAAGAATCTTCTCTTTAGAGCATGACATTTTCCGGGAAAGTGTAAGGAAGTTTTTTCAAGAAGAAGTGATTCCTTTCCATGCAGAGTAAGTGGCACATTTTCTTTTAAAGTAATACACATTAGAAGTCCAAGAAGGACTGTTTTCTAGAATGCTCTTTGTTGTTTCATAGAAACAGTACTGTGTTCAGTGCTTTGTTAACATTTTTACCACTGTTCAATATAATAGTGTAAGGTTATGGAATTCTTCAACTAGTTCAGGAGCTTTCCTGGTATCTCAGCAGGTAAAAAATCCCTCCTGCCAATGTAAGAGACTCAGGTTCAATGGGTGCCCATTCCAGTATTCTTGCCTGGAGAATTGCATGGACAGAGGACCTTAGTGAACTAACTGTAAGCAACCCATCCGTGGTGTTGCAAAGAGTTGGACACAACGGAGCAGACATGCATGCATAAACTAGTTCAAAGCTTCTTAAATGAATTTTAAAATACACAATTAAAAAATATATGTTAAGGGGCTCTCCTGGTGGTCCAGTGGTTAAGACTTCATCTTCCAATGCAGGGGGTGCCGGTTCAATCCCTGGCTAAGGAGCTAGGATCCCACATGCCTTGTGGCCAAAGGACCAAAACATAAAACAGAAGCAATATTATAACAAACTCAACAAAGACTTTTAAAAATTAAAGCTATTTATTTGTTGACCTAAGACAAGTTGATTGCCTCTTATTTCTCTAGCAAAGAAAAAAAGTCAGGATCAGCAGAGAACTGCAGTTCAGGGTCTGCAACCACGGTGATCTGTGTGCAAGCCCCCCCAAAGCAAGGGAAGGAGAACATGTTCATAGAGAGGAAAAGGAAGTTGGGAGGACTGGGATAAACACAGAGCCCATGGCTTTTCAGTGGCTGAGCCCTTGCTGGGAAAAAGGAGTCTTTCTTATTCCTGTTGGGCCCTACTATTGTCACAGCACCCCCTTTATTATCTTAAATTAAGGGACCATTCCTGCTCAAAATCATTCATAAATTCAAATTGTAGCCATTTAAATAATATGAAAACACTTTTTCTGATATTAAAATGTTTTGTTATTTGCAGATGGGAGAAAGCTGGAGAAGTAAGTAGGGAGCTTTGGGAAAAAGCTGGAAAACAAGGACTGCTTGGTATCAATATTGCAGATCACCATGGTGGCATTGGGGGGGACTTGTATTCATCAGCTATTGTTTGGGAGGAGCAGTAAGTATGAAAACATTTGAAGTTGAGTCTTGTTTTGTTATCTCTCCTTTCTGAGATGATTTTAAAATGATTTCTAATCTTCTTATAGGATTGAAAATCTCCTTTTAAGTTGATGAAGTAGTGGCTTCATTTCTAATTGACCCATGTGACTGTTTCAGAGATTTCAGTTGATAAATGAGGAAAAGATTTGAACCATCAATTCATCAAAAAAGAAATGCAAATAGCTTTTTAAATGAAAAAGTTTACCCTTTCTACCAATCAGATAGAAATTAAGTTATATCCCAGGGACAGGGGAGCCTGGTGGGCTGCCGTCTATGGGGTTGCACAGAGTCGGACACAACTGAAGCGACTTAGCAGCAGCAGCAGCACCAGAGATATATCATTTTGAGTACAAAAGGTAGTCCAAATGAAAAGTCATAATACCCAGTGCTGACAAGCTTGCAGGTAAAAGTGACTCATATACTCTTGGTAGCATTATATATTGGAGCAATAAGTGCTTTGGTGATTAAAATCATGGCTACATAAAAAATGAAAATATTTCTACTCTTTGGATGCCATTTTGGGGAATTTGCCCTTAGGAAATAATTTGTTAGAAAAAAAATAACAGCTATGTACAAACATCATTGCCTTGTTAGATTATAATCCCCCAAATTTGGAAGCAATCTAAGTATATGGCAGTGGGAGAATGAATAAGGATATCCGTGCCATGACCACAGCTGTATTCAGTTAGTTCAGTCACTCAGTCATGTCCTACTCTTTGTGACCCCATGGATTGTAGCATGCCAGGCTTCCCTGTCCATCACACACTCCCAGAGTTTATTCAAACTCATGTCCATTGAGTCGGTGATGCCATCCAACCATCTTATCCTCTGTCATCCCCTTCTTCTTCTGCCTTCAATTTTTCCCAGCATCAGGGTCTTTTCCAATGAGTCAGTGCTTCACATCAGGTGGCCAAAGTATTGGAGTTTCAGCTTCAGCATCAGTCCTTCCAATGAATATTCAGGACTTATCTCCTGCAAGGATGTACTTCCCTGGTGGCTCAGACGGTAAAGCGTCTGTCTACAATGTGGGAAACCTGGGTTCGATCCCTGGGTTGGGAAGATCCCCTGGAAAAGGAAATGGCAATCCACTCCAGGACTATTACCTGGAAAATCCCATGGTCAGAGGAGCCTGGTAGGCTACAGTCCATGGGGTCGTAAAGAGTCGGACACGACTGAGCGACTTCACTTCACTTCACTTCTTCACTTCACTTCACTTCTTCACTTCACTTCACTTATCTCCTGCAAGGATCTCCTTGCAGTCCAAAGGACTCTCAAGAGTCTTCTCCAACACCACAGTTCAAAAGCATCAATTCTTCATCTCTCAGCTTTCTTTATACTACAACTCTCACATCCATACATGACCACTGGAAAAACCGTAGCCTTGACTAGTTGGACCTTTGTTGGCAAAGTAATGTCTCTGCTTTTTAATATGCTATCTAGGTTGGTCATAACTTTTCTTCCAAGGAGCAAGCGTCTTTTAATTTCATGGTTGCAATCACCATCCGCAGTGATTTTGGAGCCCCCCAAAATAAAGTCAGTCACTGTTTCCACCGTTTCGCAGTCTATTTTCCATGAAGTGAGGGACCCTGATGCCATGATCTTCGTTTTCTGTATGTTGAGCTTTAAGCCAAATTTTTCACTCTCCTCTTTCACTTTCATCAAGAGGCTCTTTAATTTTTCTTCGCTTTCTGCCATAAGTGTAGTGTCATCTGCATATCTGAGGTTATTTATATTTCTCCCAGCAATCTTGATTCCAGCTTGTGCTTTATCCAGCCCGGCATTTCTCATGATGTACTCTGCATGTAAGTTAAATAAGCGGGGTAACAGTATAGAGCCTTGATGTACTCCTTTCCCAATTTGGAACCAGTCTGTTGTTCCATGTCCAGTTCTAATACAGCTGTATTAGAAATACATATATCCTTATGGCAAAGGTCATTTGCTAAAATGAATATAATTACTGTGTTTAGGGTAATACAGTTGTAGGTGGTAAATTTTTTTTAATGTTTTATCTTTTAATTCATTAAATAAGTGATCATTGAGCTCTGCTAGGGCACTGTTACTATGTTAGAGCCAAAAATTAAAAGGTTAGCAAAAACAAAGAGAGACAACCTTCAGGAACTTCATGGTTTTGTGAGGAGACAAGCTATCAGCACATAATGTGATAAGGGTTTAGTACTGCCCTTTGAGCAACTATTTCCTGGCCACTGGCTGCCAGAAACATATTGAAGTGGATGATGAATGAAGACTTCAACAAAAACTTCATATCTTTTGTGAGAAATGTATGGCCACAGACACTGACACTCTAGGTGAAGAAAAGGGTTATGTGGTCCAAGTCGGTAGGAATGACAAACAGGGTTTCCCATGAAGCAAGGTGTCTTGACCCATGACCAAGTCTGCCTGCTGCTGAGTGAGGGGCATTCCTGTTATAGACTGAGGAAGACCAGGGGAAAAAAGAGCACATCTGTACGGGTTTGCATTGTGGATGCCAATCTGAGTGTTCTCGATATGGTCATTGAAAATAGGGAGAAGGATATTCCTGGACTCACTGTTGTGCCTCATCCTCTAGGGCCCAAAAGAGCTAGCAGAATCCGAAAACTTTTTAGTCTCTTTAAAGAAGATGATGTCCACCAGTATGTTGTGAGAAAGCCTCTAAACAAAGAAGGTTAGAGACCCAGGACCAGAACACCCAAGATTCAGTGCCTGTTACTTCCCGAGTTCTGCAACACAACCATCGGCATATTGCTCTGGAGAAACAGCAAACTAAGAAAAAGAAGGGAGAGGTTACAGAATATGATAAACTTTTGGCCAAGAGAATGAAGGAGGCCAAAGTAAAATGCCAGGAACAGTTTGCCCAGAGATGTTCTAAGAGTAACAAATGAATAAGATCAGACATCAAAAAAAAAAAAAAAAAAGACCTTCTAGTACTTGTTGTTTTCTAATTAAGAATCAGAGGAACTAAAAAGAGAAAAAAATAACTCTGTTGTGCTTTAAATTGTCTTCTCTTTTTTCCTTTCTAAGAGCATATTCAAATTGTACAGGCCCAGGTTTTGGTCTTCATTCAGATATCGTCATGCCCTATATTGCAAAGTATGGTTCAGAAGAACAGATTAAGCACTTCATCCCCAAGATGGTTGCAGGAAAATGTATTGGTGCCATAGCAATGACAGAGCCTGGGGCTGGAAGGTAAATCAACTTTTGGTTGGTTTTGAAATCTCAGAAGCAAGGCCCTAACCACAAATATGAATGAGTATAGATCTTGTTATGCTCTGTAAAATTCAGGCCACTCTATGAATCTCAATCAAATATTCATTTGTATGAACAGTTTAGAATATATCAGACATGATTTTTCAGTGCATTTGTATGAACATTCCTAATATTAGTTAAATGTCAATTTTTATAATGGTGTAGCAATGTAAATTATCACAGTAGATACATAACAACATTTGCATAGTTTATTTTTTACCAATTAATGACTTTTTAAATCAATTCTTTCAATTATAGTGATTTGCAAGAAATAAGAACAAATGCCAAAAAGGATGGAAGTGACTGGATTCTCAATGGAAGCAAGGTTTGTAAAGAATGGCTTCCACAACTCTCCTCTCTGGAGTCATGCTGTGGGTAACAAAGCCTTAAAGAATACTCATCACTGAGTCTTCTCAGATCTCTGATTCACATGGGAATTGTTTATTTGAGCTGGCACAGGAACTGAGCTGATTTGTTTTGGAGACAGTAAGAATTGTACAGCAGTCATATTACCTGGGATATATTCCTCTTCTTTGTTCTGTTTGCGTGTTCTCTCACTAATATGGAAAATGTTGTTTTAGCTTCCAGGCAGCCTTTTTCAAACCAGAAAAAGAGAAGGTGAGGCTTACATTGTCCAAATAGAAGACAAACAATAGTTAATGAATTTGATGTTGATGAAAAATGAGGGGAAAGACTTCTTATAAATATCAAGAAGAGTTTCAAAAGATCTTAAGAGAAAAAGTATTTTTAATAGAATTTAAAAGCCCTTCAACCTTTCTGAGCATCGCATCAATCCACTGATAGAATTGGAGAGCACCTGCGATTAAAATTATAGATAGGCTCAGAAGTACATGTATCTTTTAGAGTCTCACACCACTGATGGCAGAGGTTTTTGTTTACCTAAATGGCACCCCATTCCAGTACTTTTGCCTGGAAAGTCCCATGGATGGAGGAGCCTGGGCTGCAGTCCATGGGGTCACAGAGTCAAACACGACTGAACGACTTCACTTTCACTTTTCACTTTCATGCATTGGAGAAGGAAATGGCAACCCACTCCAGTATTCTTGCCTGGAGAATCCCAGGGACGGGGGAGCCTGGTGGGCTGCCATCTATGGAGTGGCACAGAGTCGGACACAACTGAAGTGACTTAGCAGCAGCAAACCTGTGTCTAGTATACACCCAGTAAAAATTTATTGATGACTGAGTGCTAAGTGAAGAAAAGGTATTCATTGTCTTCACTAAGGCTATCTTTCCAAAAGTTTCAAAGACTACTGAACAACTAAAATGTCTTTCAACATTTAAGAATTTTTTATTAGGTTTTTTTGTGTGTGTTTCTTTTTTTCTTTTTAAAAAAATTTTCACTGCACCATGTGACATATGGGGTCTTAGTTTCACAACCAAAGATCACACCCATACCGCCTGCATTGGAAGCACAGAGACTTAACCACTGGACCGCCAGGGAAGACCAAAAATTTTCTCATTTGTTTTCAACTAAGACCTTTGTGTTTGCAAAATCATAAGCTTGAATGTTGTGATGCTGTTAAATTGCTCTAAAGCTTTCTAAACATCCAGTTTCTGTACTTATATCATCAAGGATTAATAACAGTTTGTGGACTGACATCAGTTTGATGAACACATTTTGAGTAGCCAAGTTCTAAAGACCATTCCATTATCTAGTTTCATAATTAATTAATTTGGTTTTGGTTGCACTGAGTCTTTGCTGCTGTGTATAGGCTTTCTCTAGTTGCAGCAAGTAGGGGCTACTCTCTAGTTGTGGTATGTCGGCTTCTTGTCGTGGTGGCTTCTCTTGTTGCAGAGCATGGGCTCCAGGCATACAGGGCATACAAGGCTTCAGTAGTTGCAGCTCCTGGGCTCCAGAATGCAGGCTCAGCAGTTGTTGTATACGGGCCTTAGTTGCCCTATGGCATGAGGAGTCTTCCTGGACCAGGGATAGAACCTGTGTACCCTGCATTGCCAGGCATATTCTTAACCTTTGGACCACCAGGGAAGTCCACATAGTTATTATACAGAAAAACAATCTGCAGTATCAAAAACATTGGGAAGTGTGTCCTACTTCTCACTCTTTGAGAAGCTGGTATGTATCATAAACTTTTAAAAGTTGGATTATGCCTGTAAGAAAAAGGAAATTCTCTTTTTGTAGACTATCTTGAATAACTGATGTTTTTCAAACGTGTCTGCTTTCTCAGTATCTTAGTCATGTCTGACACTTTGCGAACCATGGACCATAGCCCACCAAGCTCCTCTGTCCATGGAATTTTCCAGGCAAAAATACTGGAGCAGGTTGACATTTCCTATTCCAGGGGATCTTCCTGACCCAGGGATCAAACCTAAGTCTCCTGCATCTCTTGCGTTGGCAGGCAGATTCTTTACCACTGAGCTACCTGGGAAGCCAAATATACTTTAAGAAATATCAATCTGAGTTATTTTTCTAAGGATTATAATAAACAGGTGCTAATTATTAATATGATATATAACCAATTAACTCTCTGCACAGAAAGGGCTTGTTTTGGTGGAAGAGTAGGGTATTTGGTCAAAAGTGAAATGGGAACTATGTTCTCCTAAGATTCCAACTTTCTAAGTCAGCCCAGTCTTCTCAGTTAGACCCTTCTATGGGAACCACCCAGGAAAATACCTGAGATTTTCAAAAAAACTATTAGGCATAGTAAAAAATTTAAAGGAAGCAGAAGTAAAGGAGCAAGTAAGTAAATATATTACGTCAATAAGATGGCTTAATATATACCTACTAAAGCATCAATACAAACTTTTTAATTGTATAAGAAAATAATTGTATTAAGTGAAAAGATCATATAAACATTTAAATGAAATGCTCAGCTGGTAAAGAATCCACCTGCAATGTGGGAGACCTGGGTTTGATCCCTGGGTTGGGAAGATCCCCTGGAGAGGGGAAAGGCCACCCACTCCAGTATTCTGGCCCAGAGAAGTCCATGGATTGTATGGTCTGTGGGGTTGCAAAGAGTCAGACATGACTGAGTGACTTTCACTTCATGCGTATAAAATGTAAATATAGAATAATTTCAACTATATTAAAAGAAAAAAGATCAGAAAGGAATTTCTCAATGATATTTGTATGATGGCTTCATGGAGGATTTTTTTTCCCTTTTCCTTTGTAATACTGTATACTATCTACATCTGTAAAGAATGTTTGTTACAGGCATTCAATACCAAACAAAAAATAAATGATGCTCTCACTAGGGATAATCTCAGCCCCATAAAAAGTTTTGACTGTTTTAATTAAGAAAGAAGTCAAAGTGATCTCATACAAAGAGAATTCTCTTGTAATTTTATTAGAAAACAGGATCAGTCATGGTGGAAATGCTCACATTTTAAGTATTAGTAATATAAAAATAACAAACACTGGTTCAGAAATTCAACTGGTAACTGCATAGATGGTCTTTATTATTTAGACAGGTAGGAAATTGAGAGACCTAAATGGCTTTTGAGCAAGGGAGTGGTATACTGGAGAAACACTGTATAAAAAAAAAATATATGTTTACCATGATGTGCACAATTTTTTTTGAGGAGTATGTTTTTCTCACTTTTTGAGCAAACATCCTTGAAGGCCTTCTGTATGCCAAACCTTGTTCTAAACGCTGAAGATACGTGCATAGAAAAGAGTTCCCACCCTCAAGGAACTACTAGGGATGTTGAGAGTTTTTAACTGTTATGTCACTTACAACTATGCCACCACCAGTGCTTTCATTTGCTGTCATGCATGTACATAGCACTAACATCACTCCCATCTCCCATTATTGCTTAGTATCAGCACTCTGTATTTTAGAGATGAATCTTCTTATAAGAGGCATGGATGGTAGGTGATGAGAGTAACCAACACCACTTTATGCCTGTCCTGTTTCAAAGGGACAGAGACAGGATTAAATAATTTGTATAGAGTTTGACAGATACTAAGATCACTGCAGATGGTGACTGCAGCCATGAAATTAAAAGACACTTGTTCCTTGGAAGAAAAGCTGTGACTAACCTAGACAGCATATTAAAAAGCAGAGACACTACTTGGATGACAAATGTCTGGAGACTCAAAGCTATGATTTTTCTAGTAATCATGTATGGATGTGTGAGAGTTGGACCATAAAGAAAGCTGTGCACTGAAGAATTTATACTTTTGAACTGTGGTGTTGGAGAAGACTCTTGAGAGTCCCTTGGACTGCAAGGAGATCCAACCAGTCCATCCTAAAGGACATCAGTCCTGAACATTCATTGGAAGGACTGATGCTGAAGCTGAAACTCCAATACTTTGGCCACCTGATCCAAAGAACTGACTCATTGGAAAAGACCCTGATACTGGGAAATATTGAAGGCAGGAGGAGAAGGGGATGACAGAGGATGAGATGATTGGATGGCATTGCCAACTCGATGGACATGAGTTTGAGCAAGCTCTGGGAGATGGTGACAGATAGGGAGGCCTGGCATGCTGCAGTCCATGGTGTCACAAAGAGTTGGACCAGACTGAGCAACTGAACTGAATGATGGTAAATTTAGGATGTATGGAGCAGTTAATCCAGTATGGGGAATTTGGCAGATTTTTTGTAGGAGGTGATGTCTGAACTTAGTCCAGGAAGAGTAGAATTCATTGTAGCAGAGTTGGAAAAGGGCCTCCCAAGTAGAGGAAACAAGATTTCCAAAGACCCATAGGTAAAAATGACCTCAGAACATTGGGGACAGCAAGTCATGCAGTAGATCTCATCTAAAACAAAGGAATGAGGAGAAAGTGGGATAAGAGATAAGGCTGGACTGGTAAGCTAGTGCCACTATGTGATGAACCTTGCTAAAAAAAAAACCTGAAAAAGTGTTGAAATAGATTAGAAAGAATTGTATGTCAAATTGAATATTATGTAGGATAATAACGTGATTTATTGACCATTCACTGACATTAGAAAGGGGGCTTCCCAAGTGGCACAGTGGAGAAGAACCTGCCTGCCAATGCAGGAGACCTGGGTTCAGTCTCTGGGTTGAGAAGATCCCCTGGAGGAGGAAATGGCAACTCACTCCAGAATTTTGCCTGGAAAATTCCGTGGACAGAGGAGTCTGGTAGGCTACAACCCTTGGGGTCACAGAGTCTGACACAACTAAGTGCACATGTACATCGTACCCTGTCATGGGGAAAAACAGATTGATACTCCAGATTAAAGAGGAGTAGAGGTAGAAAGATGTTCCTTGAATTATCAGATGGAACTATCAGAAGCAGGTGGATATTCAGGTCTGGAACCTAGCAAGAAATTCGGCTTAGATAAAGATTTGGAGTCATCAGCCTATGGATAGCAACTGAAGCCGTGGAAGCTGCTGAGAGGACCAAGGAAAGATACAGAATGAGGAGGTAGTTGTTCATATTTACTTTGTGTATATTTGTCTTCTGGATATATATTTGATAAACTAATATCTTATTGAGTTTGTTGTTTTATCGCTCCTTAATCAGTCCATGGACTCTACAGTCCATGGAATTCTTCAGGCCAGAATACTGGAGTGGGTAGCCATTCCCTTCTCCAGGGGAAATTCCCAACCCAGGGATCGAACCCAGGTCTGCCACATTGCAGGTAGATTCTTTACCAGCTAAGCCATCAGGGAAGCCCAAGAAGACTGGAGTGGGTAGCCTGTCCCTCCTCCAGCGGATCTTCCCAACTCAGGAATCGAACCAGGGTCTCCTGCATTGCAGGCAGATTCTTTACCAGCTGAGCTGCCAGGGAAGCCCTCCTTAATCAGTACCTTTCTTATTTAGGCCATCTATCATGAAATCAAAAACTGTGCCTTTTCAAAAACCGATAAATCTGAAAGTGCAAATACTTCAATGGTATCATACCATTGAGAGTAGATTCCATTTTCTCATCTGAAGCTGCTTTCTAAAATACAGTGTATCATTTTTATAGATAATTTTGTTTTAATTTAAATAGAACATAATAATCATTCATTATTATTGTTATTTACAATATTGATAGTGGGAAGAAAATGTATAGAATTCATTCTTTGAAACATTGAATAATTTCCCCTCATGTAATTGCCTCATGTATGAATAATCAACACTGCAACTATTTGGAGAGGTTACAGAGAGAGGTATAAACATGTTTTGTTTGGTTTAGTTTTCTCAAATGTTTTTGCCCAGTCTTGACTTACACATGGACCTGAGTTATTGTGGAGCATCACAGAATACTTGGGGTTTTGCAGGTATTTGTCAGTAATGGGTGGCTGTGTGACACTGTGATCGTCGTAGCAGTCACAAATCGAGAGGCTCACTCTCCTGCCCATGGCATTAGCCTTTTTCTGGTGGAAAACGGAATGAAAGGATTTATCAAGGGACGAAAGCTAGATAAAATTGGACTAAAAGCCCAGGTAAGTCATAATACAAATTTGTTTTCATAATATAAATCATTTATAATATAAATATATTGTTTATATACAACTGAGTTTACTCAGTTATGCTTTATATATAGAACTACGTATAGCACAATCACACCTTTCTTCCTATGCTGGATTCTTAAAATATGCTTTTTCAGAAATGATTGTGGAAATTTATTCCACTGTATATGCAACTGTTGTCAGCAGTAGAAGTGAATTAGGATATTTTGAAAATCTGCTTTAGAACATTAACTGCCTAATAATACTGTCTATTTTTGAAATTGAATTATGAAATAACAGGAAATATTTTTTCCTACTACTTGGTAATTATTTAGTAATTTTTTTTGTTACCAAAAAGAAAAACATGTTTTACTTGATATGCATTAGAAATCCTTAGTGCTCAATATCTACAGAACAGAATAGTATTAGAACTAGAATGACAGTGTATCACAGTGGGAAAGCCACTTTTGGAATCAGATAGACCTCGATTTGAATCCCAGGTTTACCGCTTACTAATTGTGATCATTAACAACTTCATCTTGTCTGCCAATATGTTTTGTTTTCTGAATGGCAATGCTAATCACCTCATCAGGTTCTTGGGAGATTTAAATGAGGTAATTCTGTACTCAGTCGTATGATCCCTTAGGATACTGCAGAACTTTTCTTTGAAGATGTACGGTTGCCAGCAGGTGCCCTACTTGGAGAAGAGAATAAAGGTTTCCATTACCTCATGCAAGAGCTTCCACAGGTCAGAAGTATTAAAAGAATGCACCTTTTGATTAGGTGATGGACTGGAATAGAATAATACAGGACTATATCAATCCATGCATACAAAATTTGTGATGTAGCCCGTCATTTGACTATAACTTGAAGTTGTAAAATATACATATATTTTATATATTATATATATTATTTATTTTTTATGTATTATATATATGCATACAAAAATCATATGATTTTTGTAGACTGGACGTATGAATAAGAGAACTCAAGGATGTCCAACTAAAGCTTATAAGTGAGTCAGGAAAATAAGATTTTCAGTCGTATGATTCCTTCTTGGAATGATTTTAGTATTTTACCTGCAAGTCAAGAATTTTTAGCTCTCTGTAAGGAAATAGCCAAAATATTTGCCAAGTTCTTTTTTTTAAAATAGTACTCAAACAGCTTTGGAATTTCTTTTCTCATAAGTAAGTAAAGAGAAGAGGGAAATGAATTACTTATATATATCTGTATAAAGACAGTCATACATAAAGATAAAAGATTTTTTTAAGAGACTCATTATAGATGATCAAAATAGTTTTATAAATCTTGGTGAGAGTCTTTTCTTATAAAGAGTTAAATAAATTAATCTTTAGGAGTTTTATAAAGATTATTTATGTGATTTATTGTCATTTAAATCATATGAAAATCACTTGTGTAATTAGAGTAATTATCTAATTTGGGGACTATAGGAAAGGCTGATAATTACCGAGATAGCAGTTTCAGCCAGTGAATTCATGTTTGAGGAAACCAGGAACTACGTTAAACGAAGAAAAGCTTTTGGGAAGACAGTTGCAGATTTACAGGTAAGCTTTTCGTTGGTATTACGTAGTCTCATTTTCCCTGGCAGCTCAGCTACTAAAGAATCTGCCTGCAATGCAGGAGACCATGGTTCAATTCCTGGGTTGTGAAGATCCGCTGGAGAAGGGATGGGCTACCCACTCCAGTCTTCTTGGGCTTCCCTGGTGGCTCAGTTGGTAAAGAATCCACCTGCAATTTGGCAGACCTGGGTTTGATCCCTGGGTTGGGAAGATCTCCTGGAGAAGGGAAAGGCTAGCCACTCCAGTATTTTGACCTAGAGAATCCTGGGCTGTATAGTCCATGGGGTCTCAAAGAGTCAGACATGACTAAGTGACTTTCCCTTTCACATAGTCTCAATTAGCTCATCTGAAATATGTCTCAGCTAAACATGAATGTGGAGTAATTTTCACATAGATGATGTCAACTGAAAAATATGCACAACTTAAAAGCTGAGAATTCTGTTTTACTTGATGGACAAAGCTGAAGATGTGAGCCACAAAGACAGCCTCTTAGACAGCTCTGAGGGACTGATCCAAACAGGTAAGGGAGGAACCAGATATATAAGAGTTCTGCAACAAAACTCATAGTTGAAACATCCAAAGATTACAGTTAAAGAGAGTCAGATACTCAAGTTCATGAATTTATTGTTTTTCTCTGCAGGGAAGATGCAAGAGTCTGCACTCATTGAATCACTCCTTTGATATGCGCCTTAACCACCTAGGGCCAGTACCCTCTTCTCCACCCTGATTCCTTTCCAGGTGCACAGTTGAAGGCAGCTGCAGTGGCTGCTGGCTCAATGGCCACAGTATCTTTACCCATATGGCTGGCAATATTTTCCTCCACAATGATACTAGAATCCATGGAAGTGTGTGAAACCACTGAGGGAAGGAGTAGAGATTAAGACAAAAGAGGTTTCTAGGACAGAGTCCTGAGAAAAAAAATAGGAGATTTAAAGGCAGAATAGGAAACGAAGAGCCTACAGAGGCAGTTGAGAATGGACTGCTAGGAGAGGGCAAGTCAGGCAAGTATTGTCACCAAAGCCAAGAGAAAAGAGGATCCCAAGTGGGCAGGAGCTCCTTAGGGGGAAAATAAGGTGAAGGTCAACGAGTGCCCACTGGACATAATGATACGGAGGTTATTTCATTAGCGTCATTAATGGACTGGTGTAGTGTCAGATTGGTGTTAGACGGGTGTGGTGTCAGACCAGTGTGGTGTCAGACCAGAGTGGATAGAGGAGTGAATGGAAGTGAGGACGTAAAAATGCTGGTGGTTGCCAACTCTTGAGAGAAGGGTTGGTAACTACGAGGTGAGAAGAGAGGGTGGGGAGGAGAGTGAGGGAAACATTTGGAGACCATGTGAAGTAAATGACAATTCTTAATTTCTGTTATTATTACTAGGATGAGAATGCTAGAGGTTATATTTTAATGCCTAGAGAATGGATTTAGTAAAGAGGGAAAGATTGCAGATATGGAAACCATAATTAACTGTATATGATCTTTGAGAAGGTGTGAGGGTATGGATGCCAAAGTGCATTGAAAGATAGGCTTTCACATACTTGATAGGAAAGGCCTTTCTTCCATTGAAACAGGAAGAAAAGAGGAAAAAATGAGCAAGGGTCGCTCCTCAGTTCAGTTCAGTCTCTCAGTAAGGTCTGAATCTTTGAAACCCCATGCACTGAAGCACGCCAGCCTTCCCTGTCCATCACCAATTCCCATAGCTTGCTCAAACTCATGTCCATTGAGTTGGTGATGCCATCCAATTATCTCATCCTCTGTTGTCCCCTTCTCCTCTTGCCTTCAGTCTTTCCCAAAATCAGGGTCTTTTCTAATGAGTCAGTTCTTCTCATAAAGTGGCCAAAGTACTAGAGTTTCAGCTTCAGCACCAGTCCTTCCAATGAATATTGAGGACTAATTTCCTTTAGGATAGACTGGTTTGATCTCCTTGCAGTCCAAGGGACTCTCAAGAGTCTTCTCCAATAGTTCAGTTCAGTTCAGTCATTCAGTTGTGTCCGACTGCTTGTGACCCCAAGGACTACAGCACACCAGGCCTCCTTGTCCATCACCAACTCCGGGAGTTTGCTCAAACTCATGTCCATTGAGTTGGTGATGCCATCCAACCATCTCATCCTCTGTCATCGCTGTCTCCTCCCACCTTCAATCTTTCCCAGCATCAGGGTCTTTTCAAATGAATCAGTTCCTCACATCCTGTGACCAAAGTATTGAGTTTCAGCTTCAGCATCAATCCTTCCAATGAATGTTCAGGACTGATTTCCTTTAGGATGGACTGGTTGGATCTCCTTGCAGTCCAAGGGACTCTCAAGAGTCTTCTCCAACACCACAGTTCAAAAGCATCAATTCTTCTGCACTCAGCTTTCTTTATAGCCCAACTCACACATCCATACATGACCACTGGAAAAGCCATAGCTTTGACTGGATGGACCTTGTTGGCAAAGTAATGTCTCTGCTTTTTAATATGCTATGATGGTCATAGCTTTCCTTCCAAAGAGTAAGCATCTTTTCATTTCATGGCTGCAATCACCATCTGCAGTGATTTTGGAGGCCCCCTCCCAAAATTAAGTCAGTCACTGTTTCCACTGTTTCCCCATCTCTTTGCCATGAAGTGATGGGGCCAGATGCCATGATCTTCATTTTCTGAATGTTGAGCTTTAAGCCAACTTTTTCACTCTCCTCTTTCACTTTCATCAAGAGGCTTTTTGTGTCTTCTTCACTTTCTGCCATAAGGGTGGTGTCATCTGCATATCTGAGGTTATTGATACTTTTCCCAGCGATCTTGATTCCAGTTTGTGCTTCATCCAGCCCAGCGTTTCTCATGATGTAAGTTAAATAAGCAGGGTGACAATATACAGCCTTGATGTACTCTTTTCCCGATTTGGAACTAGTCTGTTACTTCCTGTCCTGCATACAGATTTCTCAGGAGGCAGGTCAGGTGGTCTGGTATTCCTATCTCTTTAAGAATTTTCTACAGTTTGTTGTCATCCACACAATTAAAGGCTTTGACGTAGTCAGTAAAGCAAAAGTAGATGTTTTTCTGGAGCTCTCTTACTTTTACGATGATCTAACGGATGTTGGCAATTTGATCTCTGGTTCCTCTTCCTTTTCTAAAACCAGCTTGAACATCTGGAAGTTCATGGTTTACGTACTGCTGAAGCCTGGCTTGGAGAATTTTGAGCATTACTTTGCTAGTGTCTGAGATGAGTGCAGTTGTGTGGTAGTTTGAGCATTCTTTCGCATTGCCTTTCTTTGGGATTGGAATGAACACTGACCTTTTCCAGTCCTGTGGCCACTGCTGAGTTTCCTGCATTTGCTGGCATACTGAGTGCAGCACTTTCACAGCATCATCTTTCAGGATTTGAAATAGCTCAACTGGAATTCCATCACCTCCACTAGCTTTGTTCATAGTGATGCTTTCTAAGGCCCACTTGACTTCACATTCCAGAATATCTGGCTCTAGGTGAGTGACCACATCATTTTGATGATCTGGGCCGTGAAGATCTTTTTTGTACAGTTCTTCTGTGTATTCTTGTCACCTGTTCTTAATATCTTCTGCTTCTGTCAGGTCCATACCATTTCTGTCCTTTATTGAGCCCATCTTTGCATGAAATGTTCCCTTGGTATCTCTAATTTTCTTGAAGAGATCTCTAGTCTTTCCCATTCTATTGTTTTCCTCTATTTCTTTGCATTGATCACTGAGGAAGGCTTTCTTATCTCTCCTTGCTATTTTTTGGAACTCTGCATTCAAATGGGAATATCTTTCCCTTTCTCCTTTACCTTTGGCTTCTCTACTTTTCACAGCTATTTGTAAGGCCTTCTCTAATATTCTTGAAGAGATCTCTAGTCTCTCCCATTCTAGTGTTTGCAAAAGCTGTCTTCAGAAGACTTCCATGTCTTTATATATTGATAGGGAAATAAGAAATGTGAGTGAATAGGGATGGAAGTAGGAAGGTTTGAAATCCTTTCTTTGGAGTGAGAGATTGAACACTAGGGACACTGACAGTAAGCTTTCTGGCAGTATTAAGGACCCAGATGAGGTTAGTGATCATGCATTTATAGCAGAATCTTCTGCTTTTTTGTGTATTAGCTTTACTGCAAGGGTTTTGCTTCTTCCTGGCTTTTGCCAGGGAGTTTAAGGTATTTTCAGAATAACTCAGAATATGGTGGCCATAATCACTAAAATGTCAATCAAATTTTAAACCCTCTAATTTCTTCTTAAATGAAGAACAACTTATAGATAATGCAATCAACAAAAATCTTGCAGTTGGAAATCTAATTGCAAAGTTCTAAGTGCAGTGTCTTGCCTGAAACACGTTGCGAAGGGAAAAGGAAAGATGAAGTACTTTGCTAAGTTTTCAGCACAGAGTTATGTGAAGTTAAATTCAAGTGTGATTTAAATCCTAGTACAACTCCTTAAGTCTTTGTGGTCTAGGCAAGTTGTATTATCTCTCTCAGAAGTACTTTCTTCTTGGTAAGATGTGAGTAATATGAGTAGGTACCTTATAGAGTTGTTATGAAGATAATACCCATAAAGGGCTTAGAATATTGCCTGGCAATGCAAGCTTTCACTGAAGTTAGCTACTCCAGTTGACCCATGAATGGCACAGATTTGAATGGCATCGGTCCATTTACATGTGGATTTTTTTCAGTAAATACATTGGAAAATTTTCTGAAGATTTTAAGACAACTTAAATAGTGCAGATGAACTGTGTAACTGAGAAATATGAAAAAAATAAGAAAATGTATATCATGAATGCATAAAACGTGTAGATACTTGTCTATTTTATCATTTACTACCATAAAGTATATACAAATTTATTATAAAAAGTTAAATTTATCAAAATTTATACACACACAGGATGCCATTGATTACACTAGGCTACCATAAAGTAATCACACTGCTGTTTCTTTGTTATCAGCACACCAGTCATTTTACCTGTAAATTTCTTTTTCATGTAATCTTTTCATTTTGAGAAACACTGATATGCACTATTTGTTTCACTGAACAAATATGTATTTATTGCCTTCTGAAGGCTGTATGCTCAAATGTAATTTAATAGACATGACTCTGGAAATACTGTAAGCTCCTAGCAACACAAAGAGAGTGATTCTACTTGTTATCACTCTTTCACTTTCCCAGATGTATCCAAAGTGGAATAGTATCATTTACTTCTCAAAGTCAACCATTGCCCCTTTCACATCAAAACTGTTCATGTATGTATATCTATGGCTGATTCATGTTGAGGTCTGACAGAAAAAAACAAAATTCTGTAAAGCAATTATCCTTCAATTAAAAAATAATTTTAAAAATGCTCTTGCCTTTAGCCCTATTCTGGGTACTATAAAAAGTGAATCAAATAGACATATTTTCCATCCCCTTGGAAATCTACACTTCCTGTGTTTATGAATTTCATATTAAACTACAACAAAAATGACAGTAGTATTACCCAGATTGCCCGTAGACTTCAGAATGTTAAATATTAGATCCCCTGGAGAAGGAAATGGTAACCCACTCCAGTATTCTTGCCTGGAAAATCCCATGGACAGAGAAGCCTGGTAGGCTACAGTCCACTGGGTCACAAAGAGTCGGACACGACTGAGCGACTTCACTTTCACTTTCAACCATGAAAAATATAGAAAATTGGTAGAATATTTTCCATTGGGAGAAAAAGATTCTTCTAAAATATTTACTTATTTAATAACATATATGTGCATATGTGTAGATATATATGTATGTATTTTGATAGCAAAAAGATAACAGTCCTTTTCAAAGCAAGTGCCATTTTATTGTTGCCTGCTTTCAATGGTAGTTTACTCAAATTTCACTAGGTGGCAGTACCGTTCTGCTTCTACAGGTATCTACAGCATTGGTAAGAGCAGTATTGTTTTCCAAGTAGATGTGTGGTTCTGAGATTTCTGAGATATTTCTTCTGATCTTGTTTTATATAAATAAGTACCTTTGAATAATATTTTCATACTCAATCTAGATATGTATTCAGAGAAGAATGAATAATATGTGCTTATGGGTGCATGCTGAGTTGCTTCAGTCATGTCTGTTTGCAACTCCGTGGACTGTAGCCCACCAGGCTCCTGTGTCCATGGGATTCTCCAGGCAAGAATACAGGAGTGGGTTGCCATGCCCTTCTCCAGAGGATCATCCCTGCCTGGGGATCGCACCCGTGTCTCTTATGTCTTCTGCATTGGCAGGCAGGTTCTTTACCATTATGGTTCCAATATTAAATTGAAATAGTAGACCTTTGAATGTTGTATGTGGCCAAATGCCACTTTTATGACCATATAAAAATTCAGTTTCCGGATACCTGTTATCCTAGAATTTTGAACGTTTGGGGCCTTTCTGACTACTTGGACACATTTTACAAGATTTATTTTCTTTTTAGACTGGAGATCTACCATACTTAAGTTGCAGTAGTTACAGGATTTTCCTTTTATCCCATCCATAGTCTCCAGAGTTGCTGTCCAGTCTTATGATTATCCATGGAATGGACAATACAATAGTAAAATTCAGATATTAAATAATGTGTGTCATTGATTGATGTTCTCTGTATGCCAGGCACTGTGCTAAATGATTGTCTCTCCTTTTTTCTTAGCAACTGCATATAATAAATATTACATTTATCCTTATTTTATAGAAAAAGATATTGAAGCATGGAGAGGTTTAGTTATATGCTCAAGATTTCATAAGTATTCTAGCCCTGGAACCTACACTCTAGGTTTAGGTTCCAGAGCTAGTTTTACTGCCTCTAGTAAAACTCATTCACTGGTTTTATTACCCCGAAATCCAAAGTAGATAGACTCTTTTTCTTTTCCCACCTCTTTCACCCATGGACAGTGAAGTGAAAAATCAGTGTTCTTTCCTGCTGCTGCTGCTGCTGCTGCTAAGTCACTTCAGTCATGTCCAACTATGCGACCCCATAGACGGCAGCCCACCAGGCTCCACCGTCCCTGGGATTCTCCAGGCAAGAACACTGGAGTGGGTTGCCATTTCCTTCTCCAATGCAAGAAAGTGAAAAGTGAAAGTGAAGTCACTCTGTCGTGTCCGACTCCTCGCGACCCCATGGACTGCAGCCTACCAGGCTCCTCCGTCCATGGGATTTTCCAGGCAAGAGTACTGGAGTGGGTTACCAGTGCCTTCTCCCATTCTTTTCTAACACAAGCTTTAGTTATTTCCTTTGTGGTATATGCTCTTCTAAGAGGACAAAGTATTAGGGGGAAAAATAGGATAGGTAAAAAATAACACTTCTTCCTTACATTTCTCCAAAAAGGGACTATACAGTGCTTAGACCTTGATTGAGTGTGGGATTGTGTGCATGCGTGCCAAGTCACTTAAGTCATGTCTGACTCTTTGTGACCCTGTGGACTGTAGCCTGCCAGTGTCCTCTGTCCATGGGATTCTCCAGGCAAGAATACTGGAGTGGGTTGCCATGCCATCCTCCAGGGGATATTCCTGACCTAGGAATCAAACTCGCATCTCTTAAGTCTCCTGCATGGGCAGGAGGGCTCTTTACCACTGGTGCCACCTGGGAAGCCCAAGTGTGGGGTTAATTAACTGTAAAATCAGATAGTAAGCCTGAATTGTTATAGTTTATCCTTGAGTCACGCTGTTTAAATGAAATACTGGGTTCAGTAACTTCTCCAGAGTGTCTTCCAATTCCATAATTCCGTGTTTTTAAGAACTGTATTATTCAGAACTCAGAAAGAGATGCTATCTGATCCACTTTGCAACTTTAGGGGAAAATGCTAGCTGCAGTATTATCTATGAGTAACTAGTAGTATATGTTAAAAATACTGCTGTGAGCATGCTGATCATTCACCAAAGGCACCTTGCTAATAACACGTGGTACAGTTATTAGCTACCATAATTTCTGAAAGCATGATGCATTGTCTGTAGTGAAGAGCAAAGACCAAGTCTGTTTGGTAACACTCAGCTCAATGCCAAAAATATGTAAATATTTACTCTTTATCCCTGAAGAGTAAATTATGTGCTCTTGCAGGCATTAATTCCTTCAAACCTGTGGACCTGAATGCACTGAAGCAAGAATTTTCTAAATGAGCCCATCCTGATCTGAAATTTAACTTTAGCTTCTGGTAGCTGTTAGCATTTTCATCAAAGCATCTCTCTTATGAGATATTTGGGCTTAGAGATCTTGATTCTGTTGTAAATGGTGCATAAATTCTTAAATCTGGGCTTCCCTGGTGGCTCAGTGGTAAAGAATCTGCCTGCCAGTGCAGGAGACATGGGTTCAATCCCTGATCCAGGAAGATCCCACATGCCTCAAAGCAACTATGCCCTTGCACCACAACTACTGAGCTAGTGCTCTAGAACCTGCAAGCTGCAACTATTGAGTCCATATGCCACAACTAGGAAGCCTCCTTGCCAATAGCCCATGCTCTGCAACAGGAGAAGCCACTGCAACAAGAAGCCCGTACACTGCAGCTAGAGAAAAGCCCAGGCAGCAACAAAGACCCAGCCCAGCCAAAAATGAATAAATAAACAACCATTTTTTAAAAATTCTTAAATGTGCCATCGCATGCTATGGTGGGGGTATGCAAAAGTATATTGAGACTTGTCAGATTCTTCCTTATTTTCCAAAGGAAGTATCATAGGTAGTGTCATTGATCTTCACGAAGACTAAGCTAAAAATCCCATTTCAGGGATTTTCATGGCATATACACTCATCTGTTTTTAATGTGTAGGAGGGTATTGCTCCACTATTTTGTTTCCTATTCCACTTTTAGATTTTTCTGTGAGTAAATTCGGATGTGTGGGGTGGGAGCGGAAAACTTTGTGCTGACTAAAAGGTAGACATTTGGCTTTGTTAAATATAAATGAATAGAAAAGGAGATTGAAAAAGTAAGGGGAAGTCTGAGAAAGGAAGAAAGTTTTGGTGTAACCTGTCACGTTTTGAATTAGAGGCCAATAAAGGTCCATGTTGTCAAAGCTATGGTTTTTCTATTAGTTATGTATGGATGTGATAGTTGGATCATAAAGAAGGCTGAGCACTGAAGAATTAATGCTTTCAAACTGTGGTGCTTAAGAAGACTCTTGAGAGTCCCTTGGACAGCAAGGAGATCAAAGCAGTCAATTCTAAAGGAAATCAACCCTGAATATTCATTGGCAGGACTAACGCTGAAGCTGAAGCTCCAGTACTTTGGCTACCTGATGCGAAGAGCCAGCTCATTGGAAAAGACCCTGAAGCTGGGAAAGATTGAGGGCAGGAAGAGAAGGGGATGACAGAAGTCAGTCCCATTTTCTGTCACTAGACAGGGACGGAGTAAACCCAAGGGAGAAGCAGTCATTTGGGTTCTTCAGCAGCACAGTAGTTATGTTGAGACATGTATGAGGAATCTGTCCTTAAAACGCCTTTAGCTGACATACTGTGAGTTTTGCCTGGTCCTGATTTTCATTATACTCCTTTTCTACTCTTTTCCAAAAACGGAAAGTACTCAAACAGTCTCCACCACAATGATGCTTTGAAGGGTTAGGTTTTACGGTTTGAGATTGTTGCAATGGCAGCAAAGGAGGGTCAGCATCCTCTGCTCCTTGAAGCCTTCCTGGGAGAAGGCTCTCATGGTTTTGAACTAGACATTGTGCCGGTGGGGGGCTTTCCTGGTGGCTCAGAGGGTAAAGTGTCTGCCTGGAATGCAGGAGACCTGGGTTCAATCCCTGGGTCAGGAAGATCCCCTGGAGAAGGAAATGGCAACCCACTCCAGTATTCTTGCCTGGAAAATTCCATGGAGGGAGGAGCCTGGTAGGCTATAGTCCATGGGATCGCAAAGAGTCAGACACGACTGAGCAACTTCACTGGTTCACTGGTTCTGGAGGTGGAGTGAATTTATAATTTCTAGTGTGAGTTTCACTGTGTCATCAACTTAGTGCCACTGTCACTGTCTTCCATGCCTTTTATCAGCCTCAGAGAAGATCTCACTCAGGTTCCAAGCAGAATGATCAAAACTCTGTTTCTATTTGAATTTCCACAGGAACAATAAAATCAGGAATACAAGAAAATTGGATTAAAGTTAGAGCCATCAAGAATAGTTGACGTTGGTCTAGATAGAATGATTAGAATATTAGAAGGATTAGAATGCTGTTAGTTGCCTATGGCCAACAGGAGGAGGTAAATAGGTATGTTGACATTGACAGTTCCAGACCATGCAGTTCAAGTTAAGGATCATGCAAGCTACAGAGAAAGGTAAGAGGGAGAGTGAGGAAAGGTGGCAGAGGTTGGGAAGGTACTGGACTTTGATGTCTCGAGTGTTCTGATTCTATTACTCTTCTATTGCATTCTGCAGATATAGATTAAATATTTTGCAGTATGGATGGAGGCTTGTAACATTGTACAGGAGGCGGTGACTAAAATCATCCCAAAGAAATAGAAATGCAATAAGACAAAATGGTTGTCTGAGGAAGCCTTACAAATAGCTGAGAAAAGAAGAGAAGCTAAAGGCAAAGGAGAAAGGGAAAGATACAGCCATCTGAATGCATAGTTCCAAAAAATAACAAGGAGAGATAAGAAAGCCTGTTTAAGTGAACAATGCAGAGAAATAGAGGAAAACAATAGAATGGGAAAGACTAGAGATCTCTTTAAGAAAGTTAGAGATACAAAGGAAATATTTCATGCAAAGATGGGCACAGTAAAGGATGGAAAAGGTAAGAACCTAACAGAAGCAGAAGAGATTAAGAAGAGGTGGCAAGAAGATACAGAAGACCTGTACAAAAGAGGTCTTAATGACCTGGATAACCACGATGGTGTGGCCACTCACCTAGAGGCAGACATCCTGGAGTGTGAGGTCAAGTGGGACTTAGGAAACATTACTATGAACAAAGCTAGTGGAGGTGATAGAATTCCAGCTGAGCTACTTCAAAACCTGAAAGATGATGTTGAAGTGCTGCACTCAGTATGCCAGCAAATTTACAAAAGTCAACAGTGGCCACAGGACTGGAAAAGTTCAGTTTTCATTCCAATCCCAAAGAAGGGCATTGCCAAAGAATGTTCAAACTACTGCATGTATGCAGTGGCATGTAAAACACTCATTTTACATGCTAGCAGGGCTTCCGTGGTGGCTCAGCGGTAAAGATTTGCCTGTAATTCAGAACATGCGGGTTTGATCCTTGGGTTGCGATGATCCCCTGGACAAGGACATGGCAACCCCCTCCAGTATTCTTGCCTGGAGAATCCATGGACAGAGGAGCTTGGTGGGCAACACAGTTCATAGGGTCACACAGAGTCGAACACAACTGAAGCAGCTTAGCAGGCATGCATGCACATGCTATCAAGTAATGCTCAAATCCTTCAAACTAGACTTCAGCAGTACATGAACCAAGAACTAACAGATGTACAAGATGGATTTAGAAAAAACAGAGGAATTAGAGATCAATTTGTCAGCATCCATTGGATCATAGAAAAAGCAAAGGAATTCTGTTTCATTGACTACACTAAAGCCTTTGACTGTGGATTACAACAAACTGGAAAATTCTGAAAGAGATGGGAATACTAGACCACCTTACCTGCTTCCTGAGAAACCTATTTGCAGATCGAGAGGCAACAGTTAGAACTGGACATGGAACAACAGATTGGTTCTAAATTGGGAAAGGAGTACATCGAGGCCATATATTGTCACCTGCTTATTTAACTTATATGCAGAGTACATCATGTGAAAAGCCAGGCTGGATGCCACCTTCCAATGCAGGGAATGCAGGTTCGATCCCTGGTTGGGGAACTAAGATCCCACATGTTGGTGTGCTGCAACTACAGAGCCCCTGTACCACAGTGAAGATCCTGCATGCTGCGACTAAGACACGACACAGCCAAAAATAAATAAATAAAAAATTATGTAAAGAACAACCTATGGTTTTTCCATTAGTCATATACAGATGTGAGAGTTGAACCATTAAGACAGTGAGTGCTGAAGAACTGATGCTTTTGAACTGTGGTGCTGGAGAAGATTCTTAAGAGTCCCTTGGACAGCAAGATCAACCAGTCAATCCTAAAGGAAATCAACCCTAAATATTCACTGGAAGGAATGATGCTGAAGCTCCAGTACTTTGGCCACCTGATGTGAAGAACTGACTCATTGGAAAAGACCCTGATGCTGGGAAAGATTGAAGGCAGGAGAAAGTAGCGGCAGAGGATCAGATGGTTGGATGGCATCACCAACTCAATGGACATGAGTTTGAGCAAACTCCAGGAGTAGTGAAAGACAGGGAAGCCTGGCGTGCTGCAGTCCATGGGGTCTCAAAGAGTTGGATACAACTGAGTGACTGAACAACAAGTATAAATATATATTTTTTAATGCAGTTTTTAAATTTTATTTATTTATTTGTTAAAATTTTTTGGCTTTGCTGTGTTGCCGCATGGGCTTTTCTCTAGTTGTGGTAAGCAGGGGTGGTGACACATGGGCTTAGTTGTCCCAAGGCACGCGGGATCTCTCTGGGTCAGGGACCGAACCCATGTCTCCTGCATTGGCAGGTGGATTCTTTACCACTTAGCCACCAGGGAAGCCCTTAATGTCTAATAATATTTTGATATTGTCCTTCTAGCTTGTTTCTTTATTCCAATACAGAGAAACAGGAAATGTGCATACTTGATTTCATTAATAATTCTTCATGGGTTTAGATTCCAGAGGAAAACAGATATTTTCAACAGCTGTACCTGAAGGACTTTACCACACAATGGTGCTCACCCATTAGTCATGCTGTTCTTCCAAAAGTTCCCTAAGTCTAAATTTTTTAACCTAAAATATGAGATGTTATTTTGTATTTATTGACCTTTGCATCTTGTCTTTTGGTACGTTTTCTTAGTAATGAAATATAACATTAACTATGTAGTTAATATGCATCTTTTTTGAAGGGAAAAAAAACTAACTCCACATCTGTTTTGCTCTAAAGATCTTTCATTATATAATTTTTATATGCTAAGTGACTCAAAATATGCTCTTCTCCTTCACTCATCTTTTCCTTTCATTTCCTTTAAACTGAAGACGGTACAGCATAAGCTCGCAGAATTAAAAACATCCATATGTGTAACCAGAGCTTTTGTGGACAGCTGTCTCCAGCTGCACAGAGTGAAACGTCTGGACCTTGCCACTGCTGCCATGGCGAAATACTGGTATGCATGCTACGGTAATTAAAATGTGGTGTTTGCACAGACTGTTATGGAATTCTTCCAAAGTGAAACTCACAGCCTTGAAGGTCTTAAAGGAAGAATGCTGAGTAAATGAAAACTAGCAGTAAGGACCAATTTTTTTTTTACATGCTGAATGTTCCCATTAAACTTATTTATAATGTGCTAAAACTTACCCGTTACTTTTTAACTTTTAGCTTACCCTCGAAAAGCAAATATTAAATATGATGACTAATTCGTTGTTTCAAGTAGTAGTTGATTTTCAAATTAGCTGAAGAGTGGCAGTAGAGTAAGATAACAAAAGAACAGTAATACCTCAAGTCCTGAGATAGAGCTGCAATTCTGTCATTACATAACTGCAATTAAATTTAATTATTTCTGGGCCAACATTTTGATATCTGTGAAATGAGTAGATCGGGCAAGATTTTTCTGTTTAAAAGGTTTTCTAGACCTCAGAAAAAATTTCTGAAGTTTTGACTGTCCAATCAAAAGTTGTACATGCTCTATTAAGCAAAAGGAAAAAAAAATGTTCTGTAAGACAACTTTCAGGGACTTCCCTGGCCATCCAGTGGCTAAGACTCTGGGTTTCCATTGCAGGGGTCTCAGGTTTGATCCCTGGCTGGAGAACTAAGATCCTGCATACCTTATGGTATGGCCAAAACCGCAAACCAAAACAAAAAAATTTTTCATTTTCATTAAACATGATTAGCAATGTTATTAAAGATGAGTTAATTGAAAAAAGACCCCCCCCATTGGCCTTTTGTGTATTTTAAGATGCAAGAACATAGTTTAAATCAGATTCTGAAAGTGGGTTTTGTCTCCTCTTTTAAAAACAAACATTCTCACATCTCATTAGCCCAAAAATAACCTGGAAAAAATTCCTGTTGTTATTCATTAACTTGTGTTCACTTCAGTGAGAAGTAGAATGAGGAAATATGCAGAATAGTGGTTTATGTAATGACTCCAAAATAATAAACTTGCCAGGTTGAAAAGTCATGTGGAATTACTAGAAATTAACATTTTGGGGGGAGATACTTTACATTTACAGCAAGTTTTTTAACTAGTAGAAAATAGTTTAAAAATTTTTAGATATTTTTGGAAAAAGACATTTGGATAGCTGGTGGCCTTATTGTTCATTGAAAACACCAGGTTTATAGACATACTGGTATTTCATATTGGAGAAGAGGAAGCAACTACTTGTAACCCAGCAAATATTTCACTAACAAACTTGTAAAAGACAAAAATGTGTAGAATTCCAAATATCACTGCCCCCTGAATCTTGTCTGTTAATCATTATATTGTTACTGTATTTCTCAGGAACATCTTGACCTGTCCTATGGCTTGAGTTAAAAATTATTTTTTATAGGAAAATGGGTCTATGCTTACCTTTGTTTTATATTTCCCACTGTTGAAAGTGAGTTGAAAAGATTTTGAACTAACCAGTTATTTTATGGATTTTAACAGTAGTTAAAATTGTGATTAGATCAGAAAAGTATATTTTTCAAGTACCTCATATTAATATATATACACTTCAGGAATAATGATTCCCCAATAATCTTTAATAAGTGTCCTAGATGATAGTATGTGCTTTGATAGAGGTCTATCCTCTTAGGTTTTCACTTTTACTTTTAGTTTATTTCTGAAAACCCTAAAACATATTTTTTACAGCTAAAAATTCAGAATTGCAGCCTTTGCATAGGAAGTGACATATTTGAAGAAAACAAACACATATTACACAAGGCAAAAGAAAATAGATGACTATGTAATTTTTCTGCTAACATATCACACAGAGAATCTGAATAATTTAGACCAGATTCAAGTTTTTACTATATTCTTTTTAGGCTTCAAGTACCCAACACCTAATAAATAGTCTAAATTTTCTACATTTTGTTTCTAGACTTAACAAAAACCCAGCCAGAAATATAGTTGATGAAGAAAGTATTCATTATGTGAAAATATTCTTGAGATTTATTTCACATATAATTTATATCAATCTTCTCTGGTTGACTGATATGCCTATTTTTAATTGTTTGATAAATGTATGCATTTAAACAGTCATTTGTTTTCTGGTTGTAAAGCATCTCATGAAAATTAATTTCAAATGTTCCTTTTCTGCTTTTTATTTTGGACATCTAGGGCATCTGATTTGCAAAACAGAGTAGCTTATGACTGTTTGCAGCTGCATGGAGGTTGGGGATACATGTGGGAGTATCCCATTGCAAAGTAAGTAGGCCTGTTGTGTTATGCTTTTCTGGATAGTGTGAAGAAAAAGGAAAACTTCTTTACCTGTTCTTTGTACACTGAGTATAGAGGGAAAGGAGGTGCAAAATCTTTGCATTTTTCAACTGCCTATGGAGTGTGTTCAGGTAGCTAGAAACAACTTCATGTTGTCAACTTACCACTAGGATTTAATCATTTTTTTAAAAAGTGAATATATACTTTAGTATACAAGATATTAAATATAAATAAATATATAATATACTAAAGCTTTATTTGAATCATTATTCAGAAGAAGTAGTATCACTTTTATAGTTGAATAGTATTTTACTATAATTGGTTATGTTTAGTTATTCAGATTTTTTTTTCTAGTGTTTTACTGTGACAAACAATGCTTCAATAAACACTTTCATACGTTTATCTTCAGTACATGTGTTTTTTATCATAACAGGACAAAGTCCCAAAAGTAGTACTGGTAGTTCAAAAGTATGCATATTTTACATTTTAATGCATTTCAAGATCATTTCCTCCAGTTTGAAGCAACTCATACTTAAATGAACAGAGACTGAAGATGACTTATCTTCTTAAGTTATGTGCTTAGTCGTTTAGTTGTGTTTGACTCTTTGCGACCCGATGGATTATATAGCCTGCCAGGCTCTTCTGTCAATGGGATTCTCTAGGCAAGAATACTGGAGTGGGTAGCCATTCCCTTCTCCAGGGGATCTTTCTGACCCAAGGGATTGAACCCAAGTCTCCTGCATTTCAGGCTTATTCTTCACTGTCTGAGTTACCAGGGAAGCCCTTAATTTGCACTGACTATCAATTATTTTGTTTTATTTTATTTTACTGTTGTTAAGAGCACTTAACATGAGATCCACCCTCTTCACAGAATTTTAAGTGGGCCATAGAGTATTGTTAACTCTAGGCACAGTGATGTACAGCAGATCTCTGGAACTTATTCATCTTGCTTGACTGAAACTTTATGCCCATTGGTTAGTAACCTCCCGTTTCTCCTTCTCCTTAGTGCCTGGCAGCCACCATTCCTTTTTGAGGCTATGAATTTGACTACCTTAGATACCTCATATAGGTGGGATCATACGGTATTTGTCTTTCTGTGACTGGCTTATTTCACTTAGCAGAATGTCCTCAAGGCTCATCCAGGTGGTGACATACTGCAGAATTTCCTTCTGCTTACAATTGAATAGTATTCCATTGTATACTACAGTTTCTTTATCCATTCTTCTGTCCATGGACGTACAGGTTGTTTCCACATCTTGGCTATTGTGAGTAATACCGCATTAAACAAGTGAGTGCTAGCATCACTTGGAGGTCTTGATTTCAATTCTTTTGTATAAATATCTAGAAGTGGGATTTCTGGATCATAAGGTAGTTTTATTTAAATTTTTGAAGAACGTCTGTACTGTTTTCCATAGCAGCTGCTGTGCACCACTTTGCATTCTCTCTAACAGCAGTGTGCCAGTTTGCAATTTCTTCATGTCCTCGACAACATTTGTCTTTTGGCCTTTTAGCTAATAGACAGATGTGAGATGATATTTCATTGTGGTTGATTTACATTTTCCCTGGTGATTAGTGATACAGTATTTTTTCATATACCTTTTGGTCATTTGTATGTCTTTGAAAATATCACTTTTTTAAAAATAAAAAAATACACATTACAGAAAAATTAACCTACATATGAAGTCAATAAAAAATCTGAAATTTTTTATTGTTTATTTAGCTCTAAAAACAAATCAAAGTGTTATTTTTTTCTAAGTAGAATTTGTATTTCCTTCAAATTAGAATAAATACAGCCTTTTTATTGTATTACACATGAATATTCTTGTTACCATTTCGAAGCAGTTCCAGTTTGTCAATAGGCAGCATCCTCTTCTATATTTCTCCCTCCATCTCCATAGTTTCTTCTTTCCCTATTCTTGTAGTCTTTGCCTTAGTAATCCCTCCATGGCATTTCTCCTTATCATTATAGAAAATATATGTTTCCTCTTATTTGGCAATATTTTCAGCTTATATAATTTTCCCAAGGAAGTTTTTTTGCTATATAGAGAGAAGTCCAATTTAGTTTTGAATCTGAGAATGAGAATGCTGTGAGCTTCTAAAAGCTTCTTATAATATTAATCTAAATACAGAATATCTAAAAGGGAAACAGTATTAAATTAGTATTCAAACTTACTTTCAAATTTATCATTTTGGCAAGTATAACTGAAGACATTTTATTTGCTCATAGTCCTTAATAAGTAAAAAAACATTGTATTCAAGTTATATTAAGAGCAGAAGCTCCAGCATAGATGTAATTTACTAATTTCCTGTAGCTACTGGGTAGCTCAGAAAGCTTTAATTACAGGGTATATATAATTTATAACTTTCTATAAAAACTCAACAAGTAGGGTATTTTCCTTCCTTTAGAATGTAGGCATGAAGTAACTAACTTATTTCCTTTTCTTTATCAATTCTTGGACTTGGGTTTTGGTATATCCTTTCAGAACTACTTTCAAACAGGCCTTAAACAAAAGCAAATTTTTTTTTTTAATCTTTGAATAGTCATGAAGTCAGAAGTTAACTGAGTTATGCTAGCACAAATTAAAACATTGCTGGAATTTTTCTTATGCTTTAGTCACAATAATAACTCATCTTATTTATAATATTCACAGTGCTTAAGAAAGTAAAATAATAATGGGTATTTATATTTTTCTGCTTAACTGTGCTATTATAACTGCTTTTGGGAATGTAGACAATGTCGTGGTTCAATGTTTGTCTAGTTTAGTTCTGTTCCTAAGAATGGCATTTAGGTGAAGAAGAGTCAGCCATCTGCATGGTCCAGGATTAAAGTATAGCATAAATCTTGGTCTGTTTTCTCAGAGGCAATTCCATCAGATCAGTAGCAAGCAAAAATGGTAACTTGATGACTTATTTGAAATTTCTGGTTTCAATTTGAGAGACATACTTCCTTTCAGGAGTAACAATCCCCTTCTTGGCCAGGTTCTCAGTTTGAAGACTGTATGAACTTTTAAACTAGACTACTTTTTTCTCTCCAAAGACAAAGGGAAAGAACTTTTCATAAGATGACAAGAGAGACTAGTGGATAATATCAAAAAAGCTAATCAGATACATTAGGCATTTTGTGAATGAAGTATACATATTTTGATATGATAGAAAAAAAAATCATTATAGTTGTGTTTTCTATACGTTAAGGTTAAACTGTATTATTTGTGTGTTTGTAAACTCTGAGAGTTGGTGATGGACAGGGAGGCCTGGCATGCTGTGGTCCATGGGGTTGCAAAGAGTCAGACATGACTGAGTGACTGAACTGAACTTATGCCTGTTCATGTTGCTGAGTCTTGGTTTCACAGATCAGGGAGATACTTTTTTGTTTTATTTATTTTTTTCCTGTTTGTAGAAAAATAAGTGGTTTTAAGTGTGAGTCTTACTTCAGTCTTACTCATTTACCTTGGGGCTATGAGAACAGATGCTTAAGTTTTGCCATTTCAAGACCTGTTTGCTGGGAAGAACAGTGTGAGATAAAGAGCTTCATCCCTGTGTGGTTAAACATTCCTTCTGCTGCCATTCTGTGAATTTTAGTTGATGACTGAATTTAATTAATAACTTATAAAAGGCCTACTGGTCTCTGTCAATTACCTACTCCATTGGAACTTCTTTAATGTGAAAATAATGTGCCCAGCTCGGTCCAAAAGGTCCAAAAGTATTGAAATTGCTGAAGTAGGCTGAAGTGCCAGATAGGTTCTCTAAATGAAAGTTCTGGATTTTGTGGGCAACAATGGAATCTGTCTGAAAGAAAAAATATATTTGAAAACACAAATGTCTCTAGATTTCAAGTTTCATCAAAAAGTAGGTATTGAGACTCTAAAATTCCTTTGTAATACAGTAAATCAAATCAATAAATACTGAGTGCTCAAGTAAGGTACCATTGCAAGGTACCATGATGAACCAGGACGAGGAAAAGTTCAGAATTGATCTTGTTCCCAGAGAGCCAGCACATTTAATTTGTCTCAAATTAAATAAATAAATAAATAAACAGTTTAAGGCTTAGGAAAAAAAATGCCTTTAAATTTGGCTACTAGAAAACTTCAAAGCTCAATAACTAATCTTCCATTTCTGGACCAATGAAAATATTGATACAATTAAAAAGATATTTGCCAAAGTGGCAAGATACCTACCTTTTCATTCCAGGTTGCCAATGATCTATTATGTGACCATCAAATAGCAACCATTAATTAGTATATGTATGAACTTTTCAGCACCTCAGTTCCTTTACCTGCAAAATTAGTAATATTTACCCTCCTTAATTCCAGAGCTGAGAGGATAAAATGAGAAAAGATAAAAACAACTATATAGTGTTATGTTTGCTGTCATCACTATCAAAAGTTAACTCTTTTTTTATGGCAGTGTGCTTAGTCACTCGGTATTTTTAACTCATACATTACTGGGGTGATTATTAATCATTTCCAAAAAGTAAGTTACGTGTTAACTTTGTGAAGTAATAATTTTCTGAAGCATCAATTTATACTGCTGATGGCAGCAGTATTGGTGAGACTCTAAAGGATGTTAGGAAATATGTATTTTTCTCTTTTTTTTAAAATAAAACCAGTAGATTTCAACTTTGGGGGGAAAACATTAAAGGTAACAAGCTATTAATACATTGCATTCATTTCTAAATTTAAAATAGCACTTTTTAGGATCTTACTATATGTGCTGAATTTTACAAAATTAAAAGAAACATACTTAGAAATGTTATTTTGAATTTGTACTCTCTTCAAGCAAACTAAAACAAATCTATGCAAATGATCAATGTCAGAATAGAATTTCATAATCATACCAATCTAGGGTGAATGGCCTTTTTTTTTACTGAAAAAAAGTAATTTATGAAGAACTTTTATTGTTTGAATTTCATTAAATGAACACTGTAAAGTAATTAATAGTTACCTGGTGAGACAAAATTTATAATTTCTAATATCCTTTGTTTATTCCTTTAATCATCTTCTTATTTATCCAGAGCTTATGTGGATGCCCGTGTCCAGGCAATCTATGGTGGTACCAATGAAATAATGAAGGAGCTGATTGCAAGAGAGATCATCCGTGACCAGTAGGCATCTGCCCACATCCCGGAATCCTATTACAGCTAATCTGGTTTTAAATCTACTCAAGATAAAATACAACACAGAAAGGGAGGGAACACTAACCAAGTTTTTATCTGTTCTCTCTATAGAGAAAGAAATCAAATGCTAATATAAGATTAACATAGTCAAGGGGAGAAATCTTTGAATCCAAAGATCATAAAGTTTCCCAATATAAGTTTTAAACTGTTAATTTTTTGCATAGCTAAATGGCAGAGATTCTCTGATTCTAGAAGCCTTAATGTTTCATTTATCTCTAAAATTCTAAAAGAGTATAAATGCTTTCAGTTCAGTTCAGTTGCTCAGTCATGTCCAACTCTTTGTGACCCCATGAATCGCAGCATGCCAGGCCTCCCTGTCCATCACCAACTCCTGGAGTTCACTCAGACTCAAACGTCCATCGAGTCAGTATAAATGCTTAGGTTTTTAAAATTGAGGCAGAAGTAATTTTTTATTATACTATTAAATTTTTTACAGTACATTGATTTTGAAAACGAAGAATAAATATAATTGACAATGCAAAATAAGTTCCAAATTCCCCAGAACAGTGGTTTCAACCACCCTACCCCTAAACCTGTTTTTAAGTAATGAAGCACTTTCTTCAGTCCAAAGCTTATGCCAAGTCCATGTGAAATCTTGATGTGTGAAGCGCTGCTTAGGTTGAAGCAGGAAGCCTCCTACCTTAGGGCCTTAAAACCACTAGGACTCAGCTAAGCAAATCCCCACAAGAGAATTCCACTGGTTCCTTAAACCACTGACACCTGGGCTTTCAAGGGACTTCCATCCCAGTTTAATTGCTAGGAGAGCACACCATTATCCTTAATAGTTTCAAGATATTGGTATATTTTATAGGTACCAAAACAGTGACTTTTATTTGCGAGCAGTATAATTTTTTAATTTAACAGATTTATACTTTGTGTTGTCATCTATAAGCCAGGCTGTTAAATTGATGAAAACTATGATTTAAAAAATTGGCAAGATCCATAAGTGAATAAACAAGTTGTAATAAGGTAAGAAGTAAATAAACAATAATTTCAAATCATGATAAAGGAAATGAAGTATTTTAAATAGGAAAAAGAAATGACATTTAATTTAATTATTACCAAAAAATAGGCCATTAATTTGTAAACTGCCAGCATCATTTTAGTACTTGTTTTCATTTGCATGTATCGGTGAGACAGAGAATAAAGTAGTTTTTAAATGGAAATAAATAGATGTATTCTTGTTCAACTTAGATAACCTCGATATTTTATTTGGTGTTGTGGGTATTAAACATTGTTTTTTGATGCAGTCATTACAACTGGGTAGAGCAGAGAGAAAAGAGAATACTTTTATACCATTCTCTCCTAGTGTCTTACATAACTTTGATTTGCTCTTGGGTAGAACTTTGTATGATTGTCGACTTGAGTTCTTGCTCAGTAGATCTACAAAATGGGTGAAAATAAATTCTTATTAGGTATTACTGTATTTGTTGTTTTTACCTCACACGAACTGCCAGGAAACGATAGAGAATTAGATCAAACACCCCAGCCCAGCCCCAGCTCCCTTCCCAATCTTAAAGAAAACTAGATTTTAGGAATTAAACATCTGTAGGATAAACAGTAAAGTAACCTAACAGGAAATGCCTACTATGTAGAGCTGGACAAACCTAGATTTGAATGATGACTGTTACCATTTAGCAGCTATTGGACCTTGGGCAAATTCTGAGTCAGGATTCTTTCAGGTACAAATGACAAGGAAATCCAATTCAGACTATCCTAAGCAAAAACTTGTGCTGGCTAAAATGAATTGTAGAGTAGTTCATATAATCTAAGGAACTGTAGGAACTTAAGGGCCTGATTCTGGAGTTTAGAACTGCCAGAACTTAGACTGTATCTGTTTATCTTTACGTTTCTTTACAAATTGGCCCAGTGGACACTGCAGAGAAATTTCATTACAGGGCCTGTAAAAATAACCTTGGGCTGCTCCTAGCCTACAAAGCTCAGCACAATGTCATTATAAAGTAGGGGGAAAGGTGTACTGTGTTTGACACTCATCAAGAACACAGACCAGGAGAAGCCATTCCTGACACAGAGAGTCAGTTCAGTTCAGTTCAAAAAAGGTCCCATGCACGCACTGCTGCATCCCAGGAGCAGGTTCTTGTAATTTGTATTTATCAGAAGGTAAAAGGATTGTTAAGGTAGGATATTCCCTAGAATGATCCCTGAAATCTGTTTTTCTATTTCTGCAAATTCAGTCTTCTTTTTGCACTCCCTCCAAAGAAGCAAGTGTTATATCATGAACTTAAACCATAAAGCAAAACAGGGAGCTCAGAGTGTGTGCCTTAGCTTTTTATTTAGTTTTCATTTCTTCAATAGCTAATCTTTGTATTTTGCTTGTGTGGCTGTAATTGTTGTCCCCCAGGGAAAGAAATTTAGCATCTGTATCTCACGCAGTGCTAAGTGCTCAAGAAATGATAAATAATAATAATACTCAAAAGAACAGACTGGACTGACACAGCAGGAAGGCCACACTGTGTAAATAGTTAATGAGAATGAAAAAGCCTAGGTAATTTTGGGTTTTGGCTCAGATTTTTAAAATCATAATTATTGCCCTAAAATTATTTTTGCCCTTTGTTTCTTTAATGGTGTCCTTGAAAATGACACTATATAAAACAAGCTGTTTTGATTTGCTGTTTTAAAAATCTAACAGCAAATCTTTACTAATCTAGTAATTTTAGTAGTTTATTGCTCATAGTATAAGATTTCTAGGAGGCTGCTTTTTTCATATGTCAGTATTATTTTTGGCACACACAGCATTTATTTATTTGAAGTCATTGGAAAGATTTGACATTGAGGTGGAAGTCAACTGTAGGCCGATCTGTCTTATGCTGTATAATAAATGTTGAAAAGGAGTTCTCCTTTCAAATATCCTTTTTTGAAATCTCATTATCATGACAAATTTTAAGAAAAATTACATAAAAATTCAAGCACACTCAAAAAATAAAGTAGTGTAATGAGCCTCTAGCTTCAACATTTGCCAATGTATCACCCCTCCATTTTTTCAGTAATTTTAAAGTAAATCCTAGACATAATCTTATTTCACATACATATATACTTCAGAATGTGTGTCTAACTGATTAAGTTTTTTAAATATATAACCACAAGGCCATGATCATAATTTAAAAATTTTTAAATATAGTTACAGATTAACAGTAAATTGTTCTGAGTTATATCAAGAATGCCCTTTGTAGTTGGTTTGTTCAAATCAGGATCCAAGCAAGGTCCACAGATTGCATTTTTGGTTTTGTCTTCTACATCTCTCACTTTCTGTCTCTTTCATGGTTTGGGTGAGCAGGGGTGTGGTTTGCTGTGCAACATGTGGGATCCTGTTTCCCTGACCAGTAATTGAACTGTGCCCCCTGTGGTGGAAGTTTACAGTCTTCACCACTGGCCTGCCAGGAAAGTCCCAAATACTAAGCACTAGTCTTTTTCTTTTTCTTTTTCTTTTTTTAACTTTTAAATTTTATTTATTTTTGGCCACACCACGTGCCTTGTTGGATTTCCATTCCCTGACCAGGGACTGAAATTGGGCCACGGCCGTGAAAGCCTGGAATCCTAAACCATTAGATCACCAGGGAACTCCCTCTTTTATAACAGTCCTCCCTTCTCTCTTTTTCATTCTTCCTTTTTACAGTTTATTTTTTAATTAATATATAGCAAATTTGCTTGTTTTGGTATACATAGATATGATAAAATTGTCTTTTTTTGGTACTCTAAGTTTTAGCATGTATATAGATTTGTGCAACCACCACCATAATCAGGATACAGAACAGTTCTATTATACAGATACAGAACAGTTCTATTATACCAAAAAAAAACTACCTCTGTCCCATTATAGTCACATCATTTCTGCACTTTTAACCCCTGGTATACATGCTTGCATGTTCAGTCTCTCAGTCTTGTCTGACTCTTTGCAAACCTTGGACTGTGGCCTGCCAGGCTCTTCTGTCCTCTTGCCATTCTGGCAAAAATACTGGAGTGGGTTGCAGTTTCCTCCTCCAGGAGATCTTCCTGACCCAGGAATCAAATCCACATCTCCTGTGACTCTGGCATTGGCAGGCAGATTCTTTACCACTGAGCCACAGGAAAGACCTCTAACCCCTGACAACCATTGATATATTCATTCCTTTATTATATTTTTGTCATTCTGGGACTCATATAAATGGAATCACGTAATATGTAACTTTTTAAGAATATTTTGTCTTAGCAAAATGCATTTATGTTTCATTCATGTTGTGTGAATTAATAGCTCATTCCTTTTTCAGTGCTAAATAGTAGTGCACTGTATGGATATACCACAGCTTATGTATTCATTCATTTTGATTGCTGAGGAATTTTGGGGTCACAGAAGTAAATGTATGTTTAACTTTATATGAAATTGTAGAGTTATTTTCCCAGAATTCTTGTGTGACTTTGCCTTCCATATATCTTCTTTGGTGAATTGTTCAGATCTTTTGCCCATTTTTAGTTGGGTTGTTTGTTAACATCAAGCTTCAAGAGTTCTTTATATGTTCTAATAGAGTACATCATGAGAAATGCTGGGCTGGAGGAAGCACAAGCTGGAATCAAGATTGCCAGGAGAAATATCAATAACCTCAGATATGCAGATGACACCACCCTTATGGCAAAAAGTGAAGAAGAACTAAAGAGCTTCTTGATGAAAGTGAAAGAGGAGAGTGAAAAAGTTGGCTTAAAGCTCAGCATTCAGAAACCTAAGATCATGGCATCCAGTCTCATCACTTCATGGCAAAGAGATGGGGAAACAGTGGAAACAGTGGCTGACTTTATTTTTCTGGGCTCCAAAATCACTGCAGATGGTGACTGCAGCCATGAAATTAAAAGACACTTACTCCTTGGAAGGAAAGTTATGACTAACCTAGATAGCATATTGAAAAGCAGAGATATTACTTTGTCAACAAAGGTCCGTCTAGTCAAGGCTATGGTTTTTCCAGTGGTCATGTATGGATGTGACAGTTGGACTGTGAAGAAAGCTGAGCACCGAAGAATTGATGCTTTTGAACTGTGGTGTTGGAGAAGACTCTTGAGAGTCCCTTGGACTGCAAGAAGATCCAACCAGTCCATAGTACAGGAGATCAGTCATGGATGTTCATTGGAAAGAATGATGTTGAAGCTGAAACTCCAATACTTTGGCCACCTCATGTGAAGAACTAACTCATTTGAAAAGACCCTGATGATGGGAAAGATTGAGGGCAGGAGAAAACGGGGATGACAGAGGATGAGATGGTTGGATGGCATCACCAACTCAGTGGACATGGGTTTGGGTGAACTCCGGAAATTGGTGATGGACAGGAAGGCCTGGCGTACTACGGTTCATGGGGTCGCAAAGAGTCGGACATGACTGAGCGACTGAACTGAACTGAACTGAATACTGTCAGGCACCAGGCAAATTCAGGCTGACAGATTCAGCCAGTAAAGAAACAATGAGCCCTTTACATACTCAGTTTTTTGCTTACATAGAGAATGCAAAAATAAATAGCCAAAGGTGCCAGCCCCCTGTGGCCTTTGCACACGATGACACAAACAGAAAGAGGCCAGATGACTGCAGTGAGAAGGATGGGACGCTCCTGTAGAGGATTCCATTCCAGCATGCTGCTAATCAAGTTTACAGCTGCAGGTGTGCTTTATGGATGGTGAGGCAGACAGCCTCAGACTCCACCAAAATCTGGAAACAGTGAGACCTGGCCCATGACAGGCCCCCTCACTTGGAGAGCAAGTGAGAAACAACATTGTAGCAGCACATCCGGTGTCTCCCGTGCTCTCCTGTACCAGGAGGTTCACAAGGCCTTATGGCATTCTGTCACAGCTCAGCTGCTGTCCAAGCATTGCCTCTGTGGTCTGTGTGGAAACATGTAAGGTTGTCAGGCTCTGGCTGTACTCCTAGAGATGCAAGTCCTTTCCCAGATATGTGATTTGTAAATATTCTCTCCCTGTCTGTAGCTAGTTCCTTCACTCTTGTAATAGTGGGTTTCATAGAGCAAAAGTTTTTAATTTTGATGAATTCTGATGTATCAGTTTTTTTCTTTTCTAGATTACACATTTAGTATACCTAAGAACTCTGCTCAAACTCAAGTCATAAAGTTTTTTTCCTGTTTTCTATTAGGAATCTTATACTTTATGTTGTTCACTTAGATCTATGTTCAATTCAGTAATGTTTTTAGGGGTGAGATGTCAAGGTACATTTTTAGTTTTTGTATATAGATGTATAGGTGACTAAAACTAGCCCATGAGGATGAATTTCAGCAGCTAGTTTTAGTCACATGCCTACCTCTGAACCAATGATTGTGCCAAAGGAAATGGACTGCCTTACTTGGCTTAAACAAACTGGAGCCTACTTTGGGACATGGAAATAGAAGCAGATTCACTCAGAGCTCATGAATTGGGAGGAGGGCTGCATATGAACATGAAAAACAGGAAAATGTTAGGAAAGGAAAATTATGGAATAAAGATCCTCTTTTTTTAAGATCAGTGCCTGAAGATTGTCACATCTCCAATTAGATATGGTTTCATTTGTTGGTGCCATTTAATTTTTTTTTTGACTTGACTTTTGTAGTAGAAAGCTTTAATATTCATCCATACACATATCTCCTTTCTGGGCACATGAGAGGTTTCTACTTCCTGGTTCCATTGTAATTGTGTGACTAGTTCTTGCCAATGGATTGTGGATGGAAGTGAGGTATGTGTCTTACCCTGTGGCAGCAACTGTAGAGATGTTGTAGAGGTGACATATGATCAAAGCATAGAGTAAAGATAAAACTTATGGAAGGCAAGTGTTCTGAAAAGTTACCTGGCCTGCAACAGACTTTGTGTGAGATACAAATAAAGTTTTTGTGCATTGCTGCTGCTGCTGCTGCTGCTAAGTCACTTCAGTTGTGTCCCACTCTGTGCGACCCCATAGATGGCAGCCCACCAGGTTCCCCTATCCCTGGGATTCTCCAGGCAAGAACACTGGAGTGGGTTGCCATTTCCTTCTCCAATGCATGAAACTGAATTGACTGCAATTTGGGAACTGTTTGTTATTGTATTGTAACTTGCTCATAACCCGCCATGACTGGTACAACATCCATTTGTTCTTATATGTTGTATGTAATAGAGGATATAAAACTGCTGTTACAATATATAACACCTCAGTGATCCCAAGAAACTGCCATGATATGCACACTTCATATGAAATGAGTCAGAATATTGAGATAGTTTTTCAGCTGTAGGGAGTTCTGACCGGTATTTCTGGATATGCTTGTTTAGTGTAAAGACCTATGAGATTAGTGTCTGAAAACAACACTTTAATCATTTCACTTCCTTAGGCAAAACTCTTCAGTGGTTCAACTATTACGTGCAGAATAACTTTACATCCTTTACTTAAACGTCCGTATTTTGGTCTTAATCGAACTTTGCAGACTTGTATCAATTAAAAAGAATAATGGACACAGCCACAGAGCCTGAAAGGGGAATGTAGTTCAAATCTCTTGTCAGTTTGTTTGACATTGAGCAAACTCCAGGAGATAGTGAGGAACAGGGAAGACTGATGTGCTGCAGTCCATCGGGTCGCAAAGAGTCAGACATGACTGTCACAAGAGGTGGCAATGTGTTCAAAGTGAAGTGAAGTGAAGTCGCTCAGTCGTGTCCGACTCCTTGCGATCCGGTGGACTGTAGCCTGCCAGGCTCCTCTGTCCATGGGATTCTCCAGGCAAGAATACTGGAGTAGGTTACCATTTCCTTCTCCAGGGGATCTTCCCGACCCAGGGATCGAACCTGGGTCTCCTGCATTGGAGGCAGACACTTTAACCTCTGAGCCACCAGGAAGTGTTCAAGGTTAGCTGTGTTTTCTAGTCTCCCATGCAACTAGATACGTGCACATTTGTAGAATTGTTGAGAGGAACATCAGGGAAGTCACCTTAGAGCCCCAGTTTGCTGTCTATCCCTTTCTTGCCTGCTGCTTGAGAAATAAATATGATGACTGGAGTGCCAGTAGCTCTCAGGCAACATGAAGTCACTTTGAGAATGGAAGCCAGGGTTGAGAATGGCAGAAGAGAATAATAGGAAGGAACCCTGGTTATCTTGTGGAGCTGAAATATCAGCTCTGGGCTGTCTCTCAACTTTGAAAAAAAAAACAAAAAACATGTTTCAGAGATTTAACCTGATGGTCCGATGGCTAAGACGCTGCACTCCCAATGCAAGGGGTCCAGGTTTGATCCCTTGTTAGGGAACTAGATCCCACATGTGTCAACTAAAGATGCCATGTGCCACAACTAAAACCTGGTGCAGTCAAATAAGTAAATGTTTTAGAAAAACAAAACATATTTCATTAACTGTTAAGATGCACTATTATATATTATTAAGAAAAAACCCACTGCCAATCAAACATTCTTGTTCTATTGCTTTGTTGTTGTATTGCTGTGAAAAAAATGTGTCAGAATCAATAAAATACAACAAGGAGTTTTAATTCTTGTGTTTTTAAGCCATCAATTATTTGGAGCTTTCAAATGCATTTCACACATAACTGATGTAGGCTAGTTTTTAATTTTTCTGCCTGTCTAGATTTTGGACTTAAAACTCCTTGAGATTTCTGGGTCACAACCTTCATCAGAAAGCCCTTGTTTTAAAAATCAACTTTATTGAAGTATAATTCTCATACAATGAAATGTACCTATTTTTAAGTATACATTTTGATGAGTTTTGGCAAATGCATGTACCCGTTTGACTTCCATCATGATCAAGATAGAGTATTTCCTTTATGTCATATACCCATCCCCCTCAGATCTCCCTACCCCAGCCTCAGCAACTGTTGGTCTGCTTTCTGTCATTATGGGTTAAGTTTGTCTTTTGTAGATAAAGCTTTATATAAATGGAATCAGAAAATATTTATTCTGTGTCTGGCTTCACTTAGCATACTGTCTGAGACTCAGGTATGTTGTCCTGTGAGCCAATAGTTTGTTTCCTTTTTGTTGCTGAGTAGCATTCCATTATATGGATGTGCCACAAATAGATTTTCACCATTTGATGGATCTTGGGTTGTTTCCAGCTTGGGGCTATTTTGAAAAAAGATGCTATGAATATTTGTATACACAGGGAGTCATTTTTTGGTCTCTCTAAAGTCATGGATCAATTCTGACTACTCTTGCATCCTGCCCTCATTCCAAGAAGAATCCTATAGCTCTTGCTATTTACCCCTATCCTTTGTCTGCTTATTTGTTGATCTTGGCTTCTTGTTACTGTTGTTGTTCAGTCGCTCAGTCGTGTCCGACTCTTTGTGACCCCATGGATTGCAGCATGCCAGGTTTCCCTGGCCATCACTCCTAGAGCTTACTCGAACTCATGTCCATTGAGTCACTGATGCCATCCAACCATCTTATCCTCTGTTGTCCCCTGTCCCCTTCTCCTCCTGCTTTCAGTCTTTCCCAGCATCAGGGTCTTTCCTAATGAGTCAGTTCTTCACATCAGGTGGCCGAAGTGTTGGAGTTTCAGCTTCAGCATCAATTCTTCCAATGAGTATTCAGGACTGAGATCCTTTAGGATGGACTGGTTGGATCTCCTTGCAGCCCACGGGACTCTCAAGAGTCTTCTCCAACACCACAGTTCAAAAGCGTCAATCCTTCAGTGCTTAGCTTTCTTTATAGTCCAACTCTCACATCAGTACATGACTACTGGAAAAACCATAGGTTTGACTAGACAGACCTTTGTTGGCAAAGTAATGTCTCTGCTTTTTAACACGCTGTCTAAGTTGGTCATAACTTTCCTTCCAAGGAGCAAGTCTTTTAATTTCATGGCTGCAGTCACCATCTGCAGTGATTTTGGGGCCCAAGAGAATAAAATCTGTCACTGTTTCCATTATTTCCCCATCTATTTGCCATGAAGTAAAGGGACCAAATGCCACGACCTTCGCTTTTTGAATGTTGAGTTTTAAGCCAGCTTTTTTACTCTCTTTCACTTTTCTCAAGAGGCTCTTTAGTTCTTTACTTTCTGCCATAAGGGTGGTGTCATTTGCATATTCGAGGATATTGATATTTCTCCCTGCAATCTTGATTCCAGCTTGTGCTTCATCCAGCCCCCATTTCACTTGATGATTCTGATTAGTTAAAGCTAAATCTATCCTGAATAGGAATGACCACTTTTAGGCCTGCTACTTCTCCTATTTCACTTTCTAAACTTGATTATAAAAACAAATTGAATATACTAGAATATGACAGTGGAGGACAGTTGCCCTGGGTATGGAATATAGAGAAATAATAGTTCAGGCTTCCAAACTAGTGTTCTATTCTATGAGAGGTAATGGGGAAAGAATGCTGGCTTTGGAGACAGGCAGGTCTGTTTTTCAAATTCCAAATTTGGCCATTTTTTAGTGTGAGAATCTGGGTATATTACATTATGTAACCTCATTGAGCTTTTTTTTATTTCTTTTCCACTCACTTTGGAAAATGAATATAACACTCACTTTGCAGAATGCGAGAACTAAATGCATATATTCATTTAACAAATGTATACTGAAAACCTGCATTTGCTAGGACCTGTCCTGAGTTCAGGGGATACAGCAGTAAGCAAAGCAGAAAAAGTGACTGACCTCATGGAGACTGCATTTGACTTAGACAACAAAAAAGAATCAAAATTGATGTTAAATTAGATTTTCATTATTTCCATGGAGCAAAACAGCAGGGAAGGGGGATAGAAAAGTACCTGTACCCTCTTTTTAACCATAAGCTGCTTAAATTCTGCTGTATCACCAGCATTTATCATGTCAGCTACATATAAGTGCTGCACACGTTTCCTGAATGAAAGCTGTGACTGAATACAACCAGTGTTAAAATATATTATCTCATGAAATCACTGTAATACTGCTTACTTGGACACTTTTACATGCTTCCAGGTAGGTAATACCCCAGTCCAGTACTCTTGCCTGGAAAATCCCATGGACGGAGGAGCCTGGAAGTCTGCAGGCCATGGGGTCGTGGGGGTCGGACACAACTGAGCAGCTTCACTTTCACTTTTCGCTTTCATGCATTGGAGAAGGACATGGCAACCCACTTCAGTGTTCTTGCCTGGAGAATCCCAGGGACGGGGAAGCCTGGTGGGCTGCCGTCCCTGGGGTCGCACAGAGTCGGACACGACTGAAGCGACTTAGCAGCAGCAGGTAGGTAATAATTATGTCAGCAAGACTGGTGCCTTCCGGTCTCCTTGTTCTTGCTGGTTCTATAAGTCTCCTACCCAGTGTTATATTTTTTCTTGGAAATCAGGATGCTTTTAATGTACCTTCTGAATGACAATATATCCTTGATTTTTAAAAAGTAACTGCATGTATTTTTCAGAATATATAAACAATTGGACAAATGGTTCAGTATGTCAGTTTTCCTATTAAGCAGCTTTGATATTCTACAGTTTCTGGAAAACTGGCATGCATATGCTATAAATATTAATATCAAGCTTTAGAATAATATTCTGTGTCAAGGGTCAATGTCCTTAATATGTAGTTAAATGGGGTAAAAATTACAGTATGCAGTGTCATCTCATATATGAAACACAGCAGGTCTTACAGATGATTATGATTTTCATCTTTGTGCTTTTCTACATTTTTATATCAAAGATATATTTTGTATTATTAATTTCCTACCCCCAATTCCTATTAAAGTATTGTAAATATAAAAGAAGTAAGAAAGTTTTATTTGTGTCATGGTTCAATAAATTGAAAAGTTTAAGGTCTGCAAATTTGGCAGACTGCAGGATTGACAAAGAACTTAGAGTATTGGAAAATTAAATAATGTACATAAAAATGCCTTCTAAATTATTACTTGTGTAATTACAAAGCTTAATTTCTGTGTCACTGCTATAAATTCCATGGGGACGGAACTTTGTTTAGTGCTGTATCTCCAGACCTATAGAGATTTTCTCAGTCTAGTAATGACAGCACTTTTCAGCCCAATAATATGACACACACAACCTCTACTTAAATTCAAAGGACACATGTACACCCATGGCTGATTCATGTCAATGTATGGCACAAACCACTACAATATTGTAAAGTAATTAGCCTCCAATTAAAATTAATTAATTTTAAAAATTCAAATTTAACTATCCTCTGAACTAGTGAAGCCTTTCTTCCTTCACTGCCTAAAGTCTTTTAAAATACTCAGACCAAATTAAAAAATCTTTGAATTATTGTAATACTTGCCTGACTTCTCAGCCTGTTCATTAAAAAAAAAAATTAATGCCCTATCTTTTTTTTTATCCCTGTCCCCAGGGATAGGACAGCCCTTTGAATATCCAAAAAATATTTGTTGATTCAATTATTTTCACAACATTCACTTAGTTTTTATCCCAATGATGGTACATCGATTTTTGAAATACTTTTTTTATCCCATATGAAGATGCAATTAGTTTTGAGCAATTTCTAAGCAGTATTCTCTCCTATAAACGCAGTTTGTCATAAAAACCATTGCAGTTATGTCACAAGCTATTAAAGACCAAAACAAGCCTCTAATTTTCCAGTTTCAGTAATCTGTGTTGTTTCAGGTTTTGTGAAAACTCCATTTCCATCCTCCTGCCCCCGCGCCCCCCACCCCTGCCACGTTATCTTATTCATAAGGTAGAAATACTTTCAATTGTCTCTAATGCGCTTCATTCCCTATATCATTTCATGTGTAATTAGGTGTTTAGGAAAGCCTGTAATCCATCTACAGCCTAAGGAGCTATATTTAGTGCTCAGTTACGTTAAACACACACACACACACACACACACAAAACTTGAATGCGTGGCTAGGGAAATGCCTGGGTGTAGTTTCGTGGTGAGTGGAGCGCCGGGCCAGGTGCAAACTTTTCAGTGATGTTTTTATGTGTCCTTGGCCAACTATCTCCACGTAAAACTCTGTCAATTGACTGTGGTACTGCAGAACGGAGTAACTACAACGGCACTTAAACCAGCTCTGTACAGATTTTTAAATGTTTGAGCTGACCTTTCCTGATTTATTATTTTAAATCGTAAAACCGACTCAGATTCAAGGCAGATTTGTCACTCTCTCCCAGGGCCCTTCTAGGGTCGTACAAAATTATCACTTTGCATTCGAGCGCAGAACCTGAAGAAAAGCAAACGCACGGACACGTATAGACGTGGCAAGTGACAAAGCTTTGTTAAAACTTGTCCCTCCAGTGGCGCGGCGAGATGGGGGTCTGGCCGCCAGGAGCCAGCGCGGGCGGCAGGGTGTAGAGCAGCCTGACTATCCTCTCGCTTTGTTTTTGCTGTCACGGTGGTACAGAAATAGCAGAGCAGGGGCGGGAAGTCGTCGGGCGGTATTTCTGGTGTCTGTATGTGTGAGTGTGTCTGTGTTTTTCCCGGCTAGCTGAGGACCGCGGTGAGTAGGAAGCAGGAGCAGTGCGGAGCCCGCCCCAAGGGAGCGGCCGCGCCTCTGCAGCAGGGTTCGGGCGCCAGCGCTCCAGCCACTTCCAGAACGCTCCTGGCCGCTTCTACCCGCCCAGCATCCTGCCGGGGTTTCCCCGCCACCCGCGCTCATTTGCATGGCGCTGCCCCTCCCCCGCTGCCATTGGCCAGCGCCGCGCCCCGCCCACTGCCCCTCCACCTCGGCAAGGTTCCGTCCCCCGAGCCGCCCGGAGCTGCGGGCAGCTGGCGGACTGTTAAACCGCGGCGGCGGCGGCGGCCGGGGCGGGAGCGGGACGCGCTCTGGAGACGAGTCAGCTGCGCCCCGGGTGGGGGGAGGAGGGCGGGCAGCTACAGATCACCTCGGCAGCCCCCACCACGGCCGGACCGAAGGTGCGGCGGCGGAGGGGAGCCACGGCGCCCCAGCAGGCGAGTGGCCGGCGTCTGAGCGGCGGGCTTGAGGGGGTTGGGTCTCCTCTGCCGGGGACTGCGGCCCCGCGGGGAGGGGAGAGCGGAGAAGACCGCTGGGTGGACTTGCGGGCCAGGCGACCGACCGGCAGCCGCTTCGCCCCCCGAATCTTCAGAGCTGTTGGACTCTGGGTCCCGGCACAGGATCGCGCTCTAGGGTAGGGTCGGACCGCAGCCAAATTTAAACGGCTAAACCTAACAGCCTTGGCGGAGCTAAGGGGAGGGAAGGGGTGGAGGGAGGGGAGGGGCGGATCTAGACTTGGTCACGTGGGAGCAGGGGCGGGGCTTGGCTGTCCTCCCTTTTGTTTTGGCTGGCGCGTGCGCAGAGGGCCGAACACGTGGTCCCCCCCGGGTCCGCCCCTTGCTTCGGCGGCCGCGCCTCGCTGAGTGTGGTTGTGGTGACGCCTGTTTTGGGGAATCTCTGAGGGCGGACCTGTTTGTATTAGATGGGACCGTTGTTTTGCTTGTTTCCACTTTATCTAGGCAGACGTTGATTTGGCCTTTAGAATTACGTGGGATGGAGGGGAATCTAGAGAATTGTTGAGGAATGGTGTTTCCAAGTTTGTGTGCTGAAGGGATTGATGTATTGCTGGAAAACTTGAGGATGTGTGGTGTTTGGTAGCAAGAAATAGAAGACAGTGTTCCGATTATTAAACTACTGGAAAGGAAGAGGCTTTACAGGGAGGAAAGGCACTGGATGGACCTTCTTATGGTGTTTTCTTACTAGTACTATTTGGTTCGTTTATTGCCCGCTTTCGCTCTTCTTGCAGATTCACTTTTTCCCCTCGCATCAGCGGTCTGCGGGGATAGACTTTGTTTTTTTAACTGTGGAAAGCATGTTACTTAAAAATTTTTTTTTTAAAATATTTGGTTGTGCTGGTCTTTGTTACTACGCCGGTTTTTCTGTTTAGGGTGAGCAGGTATTAGTTACTGTCTTTACTTTTTGATAATCCAAACTTTGGTCGACTGGAGAGATTTAAGAGGATAGTTCTTTCGTCTTTCCTTCGTCCGTCCTAACCAGTTTGCTTAACTTCATGCTGAGTTTTGGTCAGTGGGATTTTTTCTTTTTTAATACCGCGGGATGGGGCAGGTTTGTTAGCAATAAAACCTAAGATATTTACACTACTGTAGACAAAATCGACAGTGTTTTTTTTTGATTAGGAAAAAGTGGCTCTAAAAATAATTAAACATTAGCAAAAAACCTGGTGTTCTGGACTGTGGATTGCTTGAGAAAGGCTTAGCAGTGAGTGGTCTCTGCTGTTTCCAGTTCTTACTAGCTTGTTTGGGCAAGTTACAACCTCTCCGATTCTGTTTCCTCTTCTAAATAGTTTCGTAATACTGTCCTTGCCTTAAGAGGTTGTTACGAGAATGAAATGCTTTGTGTTAGTAAAAGTGTTTATAATCTTTATTAACACTACACATACAGAAATTTACAGATAATAGGTTTTTATAACAGAAGTCCTTTTTTTTTTTAAGCCATCATCTTAGGAGAATATAAATGATGAAATAGCATATATTTGAATGTCTTTAAAATCTGTTGTAATTGTTATCATTGATTCTCCCGTTTTTTCCACTTAATCAGATCGATGTCAAGGTTTCTGCCATTTCTCATAGTTTTAATCTAGATAATCAGGACTACTTTCACCCAGCCCTTCTGGGTTAACTTTTTTTACATGAAATTTTTCTAAATCCAGGCCAGTTGTATCCCACTGATTTTTTTTTTTTTTTAACATTTACTGTGTGTGTGTTACGTACCTTTTCAAATAATAATTACTTGTTTTTAAATTTATAAAATAATTTGGAGAAAGAAAACAGGTGCAGATAATAAAAATACAAATAATTTGTATTTCTATGTGCCAATGAATATTTGCATATTTTTCCTAAAACTAGGATTATGTGGTATTTTAACTTTACCTCATAAACTGTTCCATGTCCTTAGTCTTAGAAAAAATTATTTTTGGAAGCTCAGTGTTATACCGTATAACTATCATATTTAAGATTTTTCCTGTTGGCAGATGTTTGGGATGTTTCTAATGTTTTGCTGATATAAATTTCACTACAGAGAATACAGCCTTTTATGTAAAGCTTTGGAAAAAAATTTCTCCTAGATTTGTAAAAGAGGAATTATTGGTGGAAGTGTGTGTGTTTTAAGGTTCTTGTAACATCACCAAATTACCTTCCAGACTGTTGTTTAATACTCATCTAGTGTATGAGCATGCCTCATATTACATCTTTATTCATCATCTGGTATTAGCAATAAAACAAAAGAACTTGCTTTCATTAGCATAAATTTTTTTTCATGTGTGTCTGTGATATATGTGTTTTATTTTCTTAGAAGCCCCTTGTGGAAGAGGAATATATTTCATATTTAATATATTGCAGATTACATAGTTGATGCTTAATAAACACTTGCAGGTTGACTATTAATATTTATCTTTTTGATCTCTGAAATTTTTCAGGAAATTATATCTTGCTTTTTTGTCTTAGTTTAGGAGTACTTTATTGGCAATATACTCATTGCTTTATTCATTACTTTGAGTACTTCTCTGTGTGGGTGGGTGGGGGGCACCCTTGATCTATCACAGTTGTCTGCCAGTGACTTCCCGTTGTGCAACTGCTGCATTATTCAGTAACTCCATCCAGTTTTGATGCCATTTGTCATAATAACTTAGACTATTTCATTTCCTTTATTCATTCAACTGTCTCTTGTGGAATTCGATTACAAATTTTACTTTAATTGTTCCAGATTCACTTGTAGCCTTTTCTGTGTTTAAAGGAAAAAAGTCAGTCTTTTTGTGTTTAAAGGAAAAGAGCCTAGTGTCTGAAGTTACTTTGCTTCATTATATAGATGCTCTTGATAGCACATCTCTGAATTGCCTATAACGTCTTTTACTGCTTTGAACCTGGGGATTTCCTGGTGGCAAACTGGCAAAGAATCTCCTTGCAGTACAGGAGACTTGTGTTCAATCCCTGGGTTGAGAAGATCCTCTGGAGAAGGAAATGGCAACCCACTCCAGTATCCTTGCCTGGGAAATCCCATGGACAGAGGAGCCTGGTGGGCTATACTTGGTGGGGTCAACAAAGAGTTGGACACGACTTAGCAACTAAAAACAAAGACTATCTTTAATCTACCATGTAAATCTTATTTGTGAGTAATTTTTACTTATTCAGTTATTTATCTCTCTTCCTGTTTTTTTACATTGTACCATATTAGTTGATAGAGGCCGAAAGCTTTCTTTCAGGTGTAGAAGATTGTTTATTGATTGTATTCTTCAGGTTGCAATCAGCAATGAAGGAATGAAACTGCTTGCAACTGAAGTGACAATCAATAGGAAATTAGCAACCAGTTTACTGACTTTAAAACATATCATCTGTTACACCTCTAGCCTTAAAGTCCTTACTATTAATATATTAAAGGACTATAATGGAATATGGTACATTAGTGATGATGTATCAGTCATCAATACAGTCTTACTTTCAGTATGTTTGATTTAGAAAGGCAAGGAAGGTGTATTCATTTCTGAAAGGTTTTTTTTTTTTTTCCTGGTTACATGCTCTGAAGAGATTTCACTGAACTGTGCTTGTTATTCTGTGTGAGATAAACAAATCAGCAAGGGTTAAAAAATGATATTGTACTTGCCTGTAGACAGTCTGTAATGGAACTCTGAGGACAATTTATCATGAAAGTTTTTAAATACTTGATAATATTTTTAGGTTTTTAGGAACACTTTTTTTCCATATGAATGTGACAGTTCTCTTGCAAAATTGGGGAAAAATGCATTCATTTATAATATTAAGGCTTTGTTACATTTCTAATGAACTTTTAATTTATTATTTCTGCTTCTTTAAGATCAAGAATTTTCAAGCATGTTGTTTAAAGTAATTAAAAATTTGTTTTTATTTGATAGTAGGTCACTGATCAGTGTTTAACCACTTGAAATTAAGTTGAAGCTAAAATGTATATAATGAGCAAATGTGATAGTGCTAAATTTTAACTTGAATTTCTGGATCTAAGTTGATGTACACAGAAAAAACATGGCTCTTCATTTATATTCCTGTGAGTCATGCTTTTGTAACTGAATAGTAATAATTCTGCCTGAAGTTTGAACTATGATTTGTTTGATGTGTTATGTGGCCACCCAAGTGGCTTTATCTTTAATTAAATTCCTTTAGTCTTCAAAGAGAATTCCTTTTTAGGCATAGTTTTCGAAGTGGAAGGAGTTCTAGCTATAAACATTATTGAATACAACGTACTGAGCTAACTGTACCTTGGTCATGCCAATTACTGCAGTGCTTTGTGCTGTAATTTGAAAATGCCCATTTGTAGCATAAAGAAATCTTGAAAACACAGCAGTGTATTTTGTATTTGCAAGTTCCAGTAATTCCTGTATTTTTCAGGAATAAAGTTATACCAATATAGAGTCTTTCTCATTACTTTTATTAACTTAATTGGTTTAATTGACTTAATTTAACATTATGAGTTACAAATTCGGAACTTTAGCCCCATTTTATTTCAGTAATGTTTGAAAGAGCTGCTCAGATTTTCCTAAGAGAAGTTATGCTTTTTTCGTGCTCCTTCAATGTTACTATAATGGATTGACTGTATGAAACACATCAAAGTGATAAGTTTGGAAACAATTTAATGTTTGTCTCTGCTTCAGAGTTCTCACTTATATCTGTTGGTAGTCTTTTCACTTTCTTTTAACTTAAGGATGAATCTGCTTTCTTTATGCTACTTTTATTCCTAGTTTATATTGTTGCATTGAAGAGAATTAGGATTATCCAGATTTCAGTTGAGAGAATACATTTAATATCAGGGGGTAGATATTGATATGATATTTTCCATGGGCTTTATGGAATACACATATGCCTGCTAGAATGTAGGTCATAATCAAATCTGGAGTAGTATTTTAGGGGCTGGAAAATCAGATTTGTTTTTTAATTGTTAATGTTCATTCTCAGGAGGATGGGTGGGTCTTATTTAGATTGTCTAGATTTTTAGTTTCAACTCTGAAAATGGCCTAGATTGGCAAACTTTTGATTTTCTTTAGCTCAAATGCCAAAACTTATTTGGTATATGTGACCTGCATATACAAATAGTAGTTGTAAAGACCTGGTTACTAGTGTCAGGATCAACTCAATAATTATTGATATAATTATCTCACTATGTACATGCAGCTTTTGAGAGATGACATGATGATATTGGGCTTCCCTGGTAGCTTAGTGATAAAGAATCTACCTGCCAATGTAGGAGATGCAGGTTCAGTCCCTGGGTTGGGAAGATGCCCAGGAGAAGGAAATGGCAACCCACCCCAGTATTCTTGCCTGGAAAATCCCATGGACAGAGAAGCAAGGTGGGCTACAGACTATGGGGTCACAATAGTCAAATGTGATTAAGTGACTAAACAGCAACAAAATGATAGTATTTACTATATCTCATGGTGTCCAAGGGATTAGATTGTGTTTAATTAATGCTAAATTTCATAAACATGATTTATCAGTATTAAAGATTAAGTCACTAATGGAAGCATTTTGGAGACAACAGGACAAGACTTTTTATTTGTAATAATGTAAATATCAGAAACGCTGGGCTGGAAGAAGCACAAGCTGGAATCAAGATTTCCGGGAGAAATATCAATAACCTCAGATATGCAGATGACACCACCCTTATAGCAGAAAGTGAAGAGGAACTAAAAAGCCTCTTGGTGACAGTGGAGAGTGAAAAAGTTGGCTTCAAACTCAACATTCAGAAAACAGATCATGTCATCTAGTCCCATCACTTCATGGGAAATAGATGTGGAAACAGTGTCAGACTTTTTTGGGCTCCAAAATCACTGCAGATGATGACTGCAGCCATGAAATTAAAAGACACTTACTCCTTTGAAGAAAAGTTATGACCAATCTAGATAGCATATTGAAAAGCAGAGACTACTTTGCCAACAAAGGTCCATCTAGTCAAGGCTATGGTTTTTCCAGTGGTCATGTATGGATGTGAGAATTGGACTGTGAAGAAAGCTGAGTGCCAAAGAATTGATGCTTTCAAACTGTGGTGTTGGAGAAGACTCTTGAGAGTCCCTTGGACTGCAAGGAGATCCAACCAGTCCATTCTGAAGGAGATCAACCCTGGGATTTCTTTGGAAGGAATGATACGAAATCTGAAACTCCAGTACTTTGGCCACCTCATGCGAAGAGTTGACTCACTGGAGAAGACTCTGATGCTGGGAGGGATTGGAGGCAGGAGGAGAAGGGGATGACAGAGGATGAGATGGCTGGATGGCATCACTGACTTGATGGCCGTGAGTCTGAGTGAACTCCGGGAGTTGGTGATGGACAGGGAGGCCTGGCGTGCTGCAATTCATGGGGTTGCAAAGAGTCGGACGCGACTGAGCAACTGAACTGAACTGAAATATCAGAACAACTGACTTCTTCCTTAATTCACAGTAAATATTGGATTAAATTGTAGACCCACCTTTACAGTACCCCCCACTTTTTTGGATTAACTTGATTTTATTTATAATAAATTTAATGTAACCAGGAAGAAAAAACTTTTTATTCTTTGTAGTTTTTAAATGCTTATAATTTAAAGGAATAAACTTTGGCATGTCCTACTGAAATTGCCTCTGTTTGGTAGTTTTTATAATACTTCTAAGAAAACGTAAATTGAAATCTGGACTTTTTGCTGTAGTGTTGTTTGCTTTGTGGATTATCTGTAACAGTTTTGCGGTGGATTGGTTTTTGTTTTTTTGTTCGCTATGCCTAAAATTTCTGGGCTGCAGATGTGCTAAGGAATGATTATTATTTATTTTAATTCAGAATGCAGGTTGAAAACTCTTGTAAAAAACATGAAAGCGAAGTTCATAGCCGGCAAATATAATTGATTTTTGGATTATCGAGAACTATTGCTACTTAAAGAGAAAGTGTGAAGGTATTAGTCTCTCAGTCGTGTCTTACTCTTTGTGACCCATGGAATGTAGCCCGCCAGGCTCCTCTGCCCATGAAAATTTCCAGGCAAGAATACTGGCCTGGGTTGCCATTCTCTCCAGGGGAGCTTCCCGACCCAGGGATTGAACCCTGGTCTCCTGAATTGCTAGCAGATTCTTTACTGTCTAAACCACCAATAGTTAAAATAATTTATCTGGTTGCTTTCTTATCACCTTTGAAAGGGTGATAAGATTTCTCACAGTTTCGATTCTTAAATCCTTTTATATTACTATTTTAGTTTCTGTATGTTGTGGTTAAGGAAGTTGTTTTTTTCTCAGTTTTGCTCATTCCAATTTCTTTGAAATCTTATATATATGGACTGACAATTCTTTTTAGAGAAGGAACCTATTTTGCTTGAGTATCTTGGGTGTATATAAAATAAATATAATCAAGGATGATAGTGATGCCAAGAGTAAATAGAATACAGTATTTTAGCAACTAGAAACAAATTTTTTAGATTTAGGTAAGATCCAAATACTGTTTTTCCCACCCAATATCTGCATAATTAGAAACTGAATATTCATAAGAAAATCAAGATGCTTGGAAAACTCCTTTGAGGATTTACCTTTTTCACATTCTTTTTGTATAACCTAAGGAAAGTTATGACCAACCTAGATAGTATATTCAAAAGCAGAGCTATTACTTTGCCAACAAAGGTCCGTCTAGTCAAAGCTATGGTTTTCCCAGTGGTCATGTATGGATGTGAGAGTTGGACTGTGAAGAAAGCTGAGTGCCAAAGAATTGATGCTTTTGAACTGTGGTGTTGGAGAAGACTCTTGAGAGTCAAGGAGATCCAACCAGTCCATCCTAAAGGAGACCAGTCCTGGGTGTCATTGGAAGGACTGATGCTGAGGCTGAAACTCCAATACTTTGGCCACTCATTAAAAAAGACCCTGATCCTGGGAGGAATTGGGGGCAGGAGGAGAAGGGGGCAATACAGGATGAGATGGCTGGATGGCATCACCAACTCGATGCACATGAGTTTGGGTGACCTCCGGGAGTTGGTGATGAACAGGGAGGCCTGGTGTGCTGCGATTCATGGTGTCGCAAAGAGTTGGACACCTGTGAGCGACTGAACTGAACTGAAGCTGCTATTATGCTTTGGAAATGAAATGTTTTAGTTAATGGTTGATTCATGTTTTCTTCAGGGGTAGTATATACTTTATACTATCTAGTACGGTAATCCTTAACCACAAGTGGCTATTAAGCACTTGAAATGTGGCTAGTCCATAGAGACTTTGTGCTAAATGTAAAATAAACACTATATTTTGAGGTTTTAGCACACATAAAAAAGAATATATCTCATAAGGATGTTTTTATCCTGACAGGTTGAAGTCATAATATTTTATATATAATGGGTAACAATGAAGTTATAATTTCATGTTTCTTTTTATTTTTTTAAATGTGTCTGCACATTTTAAACTAGATGTGTAGCTCACATCTTATTTCTATTGGATAGCAATGTTGTATTTCGTAGCCTTGAGATTCTTTTCACAGTAAAGTATCTTATGAACCTCTTTCCTTGACATTTTTGTTATGTTTTTATAATTATTATTTATTTGGCTGCACTGGGTCTTATGAACCTGTGCTCCCTGCATTGGGAAGTCGAAGTCTTAATCCTGGACTGCCAGGGCATTCCCACCAGCTGAACTTTTAAGTTTTCTTTTAGGGTTCTTTCTCCTTTGTAATGCTTCTTCCTTTGTTCAGATAAGTGTGAGCGAATCCCTAGTATGATCCTGGGCTCCTTTCTCTGGCTCATGTTCTAGATAAGTTTATAATTGTTCTTCTTCAAACACACCAAATTTATTCCTGCTTTAAAGGTTTTTATGAATTGTCTTTTTTCCTTGAAAAGCACTTACTTGAAATCTTGGTAAGATTTTAGTCATTTCTAGTCTTAGAGCTTGTTTAGCGTTACTGGTTGGGGCATAGACTTGGATTACTGTGATATTGAATGGTTTGTCTTGGAAACAAACAGAGATCATTCTGTCGTTTTTGAGATTGCATCCAAGTACTGCATTTCAGACTCTTTTGTTGCCCATGATAGCTACTCCATTTCTTCTGAGGGATTCCCGCCCGCAGTAGTAGATATATGGTCATCTGAGTTAAATTCATCCTGTGAAGTCCATTTTAGTTCGCTGATTCCTAGGATGTCGATGTTCACTCTTGCCATCTCTTGTTTGACCACTTCCAATTTGCCTTGATTCATGGACCTGACATTCCAGGTTCCTATGCAATATTGCTCTTTACGGCATCGGACCTTGCTTCTATCACCAGTCACATCCACAACTAGGTACTGTTTTTGCTTTTGTTCCATCCCTTCATTCTTTCTGGAGTTATTTCTCCACTTCTCTCCAGTAGCATATTGGGCACCTACTGACCTGGGAGGTTCCTCTTCCAGTATCCTATCATTTTGCCTTTTCATACTGTTTATGGGGTTCTCAAGGCAAGAATACTGAAGTGGTTTGCCATTCCCTTCTCCAGTGGACCACATTCTGTCAGAACTAAACCCAAAAAAGATGTCCTTTTCATTATAGGGGACTGGAATGCAAAAGTAGGAAGTCAAGAAACACCTGGAGTAACAGTCAAATTTGGCCTTGGAATACAGAATAAAGCAGGGCAAAGACTAATAAAGTTTTGCCAAGAAAATGCACTGGTCGTAGCAAACACCCTCTTCCAACAACACAAGAGAAGACTCTACACATGGACATCACCAGATGATCAACACTGAAATCAGATTGATTATATTCTTTGCAGCCAAAGATGGAGAAGCTCTATACAGTCAGCAAAAACAAGACCGGGAGCTGACTGTGGCTCAGATCATGAACTCCTTATTACAAAATTCAGACTTAAGTTGAAGAACATAGGGAAAACCACTAAGACCATTCAGGTATGACCTAAATCAAATCCCTTATGATTATACAGTGGAAGTGAGAAATAGATTTAAGGGCCTAGATCTGATAGAGTGCCTGATGAACTATGGAATGAGGTTCGTGACATTGTACAGGAGACAGGGATCAAGACCATCCCCATGGAAAAGAAATGCAAAAAAAGCAAAATGGCTGTCTGGGGAGGCCTTACAAATAGCTGTGGAGAGAAGCAAGAAGCAAAGGAGAAAAGGAAAGATATAAGCATCTGAATGCAGAGTTCCAAAGAATAGCAAGAAGAGATAAGAAAGCTTACCTCAGCGATCAATGCAGAGAAATAGAGGAAAACAACAGAATGGGAAAGACTAGAGATCTCTTCAAGAAAATTAGAGATACCAAGGGAGCATTTCATGCAAAGATGGGCTCGATAAAGGACAGAAATGGTATGAACCTAACAGAAGAAGATATTAAGAAGCGGTGGCAAGAATACACAGACAAACTATACAAAAAAGATCTTTACAACCCAGATAATCACGATGGTGTGATCACTCACCTAGAGCCAGACACCCTGGAATGTGAAGTCAAGTGGGCCTTAGCATCACTACGAACAAAGCTAGTGGAGGTGATGGAATTCCAGTAGAGCTATTTCAAATCCTGAAAGATGATGCTGTGAAAGTGCTGCACTCAATATGCCAGCAATTTTGGAATACTCAGCAGTGGCCACAGGACTGGAAAAGGTCAGTTTTCATTCCAATCCCAAAGAAAGGCAATGCCAAAGAATGCTCAAACTACTGCACAGTTGCACTCATCTCACACAAGGAAAGTAATGCTCAAAATTCTCCAAGCCAGGCTTCAGCAATATGTGAACCGTGAACTTCCAGATGATCAAGCTGGTTTTAGAAAAGGCAGAGGAAGCAGAGATCAAATTTCCAACATCTGCTGGATCATCGAAAAAGCAAGAGAGTTCCAGAAAAACATCTGTTTCTGCTTTATTGACTATGCCAAAGCCTTTAACTATGTGGATCACGATAAACTGTGGAAAATTCTGAGAGATGGGAATACCAGACCACCTGACTTGCCTCTTGAGAAACCTATATGCAGGTCAGGAAGCAACAGTTAGAACTGGACATGGAACAAGAGACTGGTTCCAAATAGGAAAAGGAGTACATCAAGGATGTATATTGTCACCGTGCTTATTTAACTTATATGCAGTGTACATCATGAGAAACACTGGGCTGGGATAAGCACAAGCTGGAATCAAGATTGGCGGGAGAAATATCAATAACCTCACATATGCAGATGACACCACCGTTATGGCAGAAAGTGAAGAGGAGCTAAAAAGCCTCTTGATGAAAGTGAAAGTGGAGAGTGAAAAAGTTGGCTTAAAACTCAACATTCAGAAAGCGAAGATCATGGCATCTGGCCCCATCACTTCATGGCAAAGAGATGGGGAAACAGTGGAAACAGTGTCAGACTTTATTTTTTGGGCTCCAAAATCACTGCAGACGGTGACTGCAGCCATGAAATTAAAAGACGCTTACTCCTTGGAAGAAAAGTTATGACCAACCTAGATAGCATGTTGAAAAGCAGAGACATTGCTTTGCCAACAAAGGTCCATCTAGTCAAGGCTATGGTTTTTCCAGTGGTCATGTATGGATGTGAGAGTTGGACTGTGAAGAAAGCTGAGTGCCAAAGAATTGATGCTTTTGAACTGTGATGTTGGAGAAGACTCTTGAGAGTCTCTTGGACTGCAAGGAGATCCAACCAGTCCATTCTGAAGGAGATAAGCCTTGGGATTTCTTTGGAAGGAATGATACTAAATCTGAAAGTCCAGTACTTTGGCTACCTCATGCAAAGAGTTGACTCATTGGAAAAGACTCTGATGCTGGGAGGGATTGGGGACAGGAAGAGAAGGGGACGACAGAGGATGAGATGGCTGGATGGCATCACTGACTCTATGGAGGTGAATCTAGTGAACTCCAGGAGTTGGTGATGGACAGGGAGGCCTGGCGTGCTGCGATTCATGGGGTTGCAAAGAGTCAGACAGGACTGAGCAATTGAACTGAGTCTTAGGGCAGATGTCATCAAGAGACTTCCTTCATCTTCAAATCTGTAGTAACTCCTACTGCAACATAGACATGCTCTGTTACTCTACTTGGTTTTTATAAAGACAGTGAGACCCCTATTTACTAATCTTTTTATTTTCTTATTTGTGTATTCTCTGTCTACCATTTGCTGGATAGATTGTAAGCTCTGTAAGAATAGAAACCTTACTTTTCATGCTCACTACCATCTTTCTAGTACCTAACATAATGTCTCTTAACATGCTTGTCAGTTATTGTGTGCGTTAATTTAATGGTTCAATGTTTGATCTTAGATCAAATATACATTTAATGAAGGTGGGTTTCCCTGGTGGCTCAGTGGTAAAGAATCTGCCTGCAATGTAGTAGATGTGGGTTCAATCCCTGGGTTTGGGAAGATCGCCTGGAGAAGATAATGGCAACCCACTCCAGTGTTCTTGCCTGGAGAATCCCAGGGACGGGGAAGCCTCGTGGGCTGCCGTCTGTGGGGTCGCACAGAGTCTGACACAACTGAAGCGACTTAGCAGCAGCGATTAAACAACAACAAAAAATAAATGCAGCTTCCACCAGAAATAGGCAAAACTATATTTCTGAGAAAAACTAAATTTCTTCATTTTCTGTGTTTAAAAAGTCAGCTGGTTAACATTTCCATGTTTTTGGGGGGAAATGGTTTGTGTTTAAAAGATGAAATAGGTTTTCAGCTGCCAGTCACAAGCACTTCTCTATAAATAAGTCGTTGTGGTATGGATGGATTTATACCCAAATGAAAATCAGGTGGTTTTGTAGTTATTCTCAGTGTCTTAAATTGGCTTCCAAAATACTGGAGATACCTTTTAGATGTTATAAAATAATTTTGATCATATGAAATACAGCTTATGGAACTAGTGAAGATATCTTGAGGTGAACTAGCAGAATTATTATTTTATGTTCTCAAATCAGTGTTCTTCATGTGCTCTGCCTCTAAACAGTTGTCTGTTGTGCATAAGAGGAAATAATACACAGTTGAAAATGGTTATAATTTAAAACTGTATAATAGTTGAAACCATTTTTCTGAGTTAACCTGAATTGTAAACTCACTGACTTTCAGGAGTATGCACATCTGATTTCCACTAATTCCTAGACGTACTACCTTTTGTATATTTATGTCAAAGGCTCCTCAATGGTTATATTTTAAACAGTTTTTAGATGTTTATTTTATTGTTTATTTTAATTTTGAGAAAGTCCAAGTTACTAATCTTTTCTCTTATGAATGTTTTTGTGTCATAGTTAAAAAAAAGCTTTGCCCAACCCAATATCACAAAGATTTTCTCCTATATTTTTCTAGACATTTTATGGCTTTAAGTTTTACATTTAGGTCTGTCCATTCTGATGTATGTGACTGTTTTTGTATAAGGTATGAGGTATAGGTTAAGGCTCAGAATTTTGCAGATGAGGAGCTTATTGTTCCAGAGCATTTATTTAAAAACCATCTTTCTGCATTGAAGTGCAAATACATCTTTGGCAGAAATCAATTGACTGTATACCTGTGGGTCTATTTAACAGCTCTCTATTTTTTCCCATTGATCTGTGTCCATTTTTGGTGAATTCATGCTTATTTTGACCAAAGTAAATAGATAGGCATTATGAGTCCTTTAACTTCATTCTTGTTTTGGCTATTCTAGTTCCTTTCTGTTTCCATACAAAATTTTAAAAATTTGTTGATTGTTTACTTTTGGCTGCATGGGATGTTGCTACACAGTGGCTTTTCTTGTTGGATGGGCTCAGGGGCTCTAGGCATGTGAACTTCAGCATTTGCAGCACACAAGCTGAGTAGCTGTGGCTCATGGGCTTAGTTGCTCTGTAGTATGTGGAATCTTTCTGAACCAGGGCTCAAACCTGTGTCTCCTGCATTGGCAAGCAGACTCCTTACCACTGGACCATCTGGGAAATGCTCCATACAAATTTTTGAATCAGCTTACTGATATTAACAAAATTCCTTCCAAGATTTTGACTGGGATTGTGTTAAATCTATATATCAGTTTAAGGAGAATTAACATTGCAACAATATTGAATAATTAATCCATGAGCAATTTTGTTGTTCACATGCTAAGTTGTGTCTGACATGGACCCCATGGACTGCAGCACACTGCAGACTTCCCCATCCTTCACTCTCTCCCGGAGTTTGCTCAAACTCATGTCCATTGAATCGGTGATGCCATCTCATCCTCTGTCATCCTGATCTCCTCCTGCCCACAGTCTGTCTCAGCATCTGGGTCTTTTCCAACAAATTGTCTCTTCTCATCAGATGACCAAAGTATTGGAGCTTCAGCATCAATCCTTCCAATGAATATTCAGGGTTGATTTCCTTTAGGATTGACTGGTTTGATCTCCTTGCTGTCCAGGGGATTCTCAAGAGTCTTTTCCAGCACCACAATAAGAAAGCATCAATTCTTCAGTGCTCAGTGTTCTTTATTTTCCAGTTTTCACATCCATACATAACTACTGGAAAAACTATAGCTTTGACTATATGTACCTTTGTCAGCAAAGTGATGTCTCTCCTTTTTAATACACTGTCTAGGTTTATCATAGCTTCTGTTCCAAGAAGCAAACGTCTGAATTTCATGGCTGAAGTCACCATCTGCAGTGATTTTGGAGCCCAAGAAAATAAAGTCTGTCCCTATTTCCATTGTTTTCCCATCTACTTGCCATGAAGTGATGGGACTGGATGCTGTGATCTTAGTTTTTTGAGTTTTAAGCCAGCTTTTCACTCTCCTCTTTCACCCTCATCAAGAGGTTCTTATTTCTTCTTCACTTTCTGCCATTAGAGTGGTATCATCTGCATATCTGAGGTTATTGATATTTCTCCTGCCAGTCTCCATTCCAGCTTGTGATTCATCCAGCCCAGCGTTTCACATGATATACTCTGTGTGGTGGTGGTTTTTTCTAGTGTGTAGATCCTGACATTTTTTGTTAGATTGACACCTCAGTATTTAATATTTTTAAACTATTGAAATTAATACTGTTTTAAAATTTTCTATTTCTGTTTTTTTTTTTTTTTCATTTCCAGTATTTAGAAATACAAGTGATTTGTGTGTCTTGACTTTTTTATCTGCTACCTTGGTAAGCGCATTAGATCTAGGAGCTTTTTAATAGATCCCTTTAGGGCTTTCCAGGTGGCTCAGTGGTAAAGAATCCACCTGCAAATCAGGAGACAGAGGTCAAGAAGAAGGTCCGCCTGCAAATCAGGAGACAGAGGTCAAGAAGAAGAAGGTCCCTGGGTCAAGAAGATTCCCTGTAGAAGGAAATGGCAACCCACTCCAGTACTCTTGCTTGGGAAATCCCATGAACAGAGGAGCCTGGTGGGGTTATGGTTCATAGAGTTGCAAAGAGTTGGACACAACTGAGTGAGTGATCATGTGTGCATGGAATTTTCTATGTAGAAAATCATGTCATCAATGAGTAGACGCAGTTTTACTTTCCAGATATATGTGACTCTTGTTTCTTTTCCTTCATCTGTCCCACTAATTAGGACCTCCAATGTGATGATGAATAGGAGTAATGAGAACAGACACCTTGCCTCATTCCCAGTCTTAACAATTAAAGTATTCAATCTTTCATCATAACCATGAAGTTGTCGCTAGGCTTTTGTGTAATGTTTCTTGTCAGGTTAAGCAGTTTCCCTCTTTTTTCTGGTTTGCTGAGTTTTTTTTCCTGATTATGAACAGACACTGCTGCTACTGCTGCTGCTGCTGCTGCTAAATCGCGTCAGTCGTGTCCGACTCTGTGCGACCCCATAGACGGAAGCCCAACAGGCTCCTCTGTCCCTGGGATTCTCCAGGCAAAAATACTGGAGTGGGTTGCAATTTCCTTCTCCAATCGTGAAAGTGAAAAGTGAAAGTGAAGTTACTCAGTCATGTCTGACTCTTAGCAACCCCATGGACTGCAGCCAACCAGGCTCCTCCGTCCATGGGATTTTCCAGGCGAGAGTACTGGAGTGGATTGCCATTGCCTTCTCTGATGAACAGACACTAGATTTTGTCAAATGCTTTTAATTCTTTTCTTTAGTCTTTTGATATGGTAGATTTCAATGATTAATTTTATTTTAAAAATGATAACTGAAATAGATGCTGTTACTACATAAGTTCTGGAATACCTTTAAAAATTATGACTGTTTATTCAGCCAACAAATATCTGACAATTATTATGTACCAGACATTGTTTTAAGTGCTGCAGATTAGAACATTGAACAAAACTGAGTTCTTCCCTTGAATTATATTATTTCCTAGAATGTAATATAGTGTCAGGTTCTGATATTAGTGTTCTGAGGCTCAATGTAACAGTGTAGGGGAATGGAGAATCATGAAATGAGGTGCTAGGGCTATTTTAAATAAGTAGTTAAGGTAGGACTCTCTGAGGAGGTGACTTTAGAGCAGAAACATGAATGAAGTGAGGGAGCCAGCTATCTTATATGTGGAAAATTGTTCCAGACTGAGAGAATGGCAAATATGAAGTCTCTGAAGCAAGGACTTGTTTGGTGTGTTTCAAGAATAGCACAGAGGCCAGTGTTTATGGAATGTAGCAACCTGTGGAGAAAGTTACTAGGAGGCGAAGTAGTCAGGGACTTGATAGTGAAGAACTTTGTAGGCCATAATAAGAACAAGTTTGGATTTTAAGTGTAATGGCAACCACTTTTTTTTTTTTTACCAAATATTTATTATTTGCTATATCTCAGATACTTTTGCATGTTGAAAACAGAGTAGTTAACAAAATAGTGAAAAGTTCAAGCAGTTGAAATGTTAGTAATAAGTGTAGTTGCTTATGTCATGTGGAGGTAGTTAGAAGTGGTAGAGTTTAGAATGCTCAGTTAGTAAACATTAGGCATAATGATTATATGTTTAATTAAAAAGTTGGAATAAATGGATTTATGTCTTACACTAAAACTACATGAACATAGTTTAACCTTTTTAAATTATAGGACACAGACATTTTTGTGAAGTTCTTTGGTTGCAAAGTAGAGAGACTTTCAGGCTAGGGTTTTGGTGTTTTGTTTTTGTTTTATTAATAAGGATTCACTTGAGGATAGAATACAGAAAAACTTAATGGAAATACTAGAACAGGAACTGTGATATGGCTGATATGGCTAGACCTTCCAGAGTCCAAAATCCCCAAATCTTTAAACCCCAGTGCATTAATTACATATTGCTTAGTAGCACGCCAAAGAGATGGAGCCAAAACAAAAACAACACCCAGTTGTGGATGTGACTGGTGATGGAAGCAAGTTCTGATGCTGTAAAGAGCAATATTGCATAGGAACCCAGAATGTTAGGTCCACGAATCAAGGCAAATTGGAAATGGTCAAACGGGAGATAGCAAGAGCGAATGTCGACATTTTAGGAATCAGTGAACTAAAATGGACTGGAATGGGTGAATTTAACTCAGATGACCATTATATCTACTACTGTGGGCAAGAATCCCTTAGAAGATATGGAGTAGCCATCATAGTCAACAAAAGGGTCCAAAATGCAGTACTTGGATGCAATCTCAAAAACGACAGTATGATCTCTGTTCATTTCCAAGGCAAACCATTCAAAATCATGGTAATCCAAGTCTATGCCTGGACCGGTAATATTGAAGAAACTGAAGTTGAAAGGTTCTATGAAGACCTACAAGACCTTCTAGAACTAACACCCAAAAAGATGTCCTTTTCATTATAGGGGACTGGAATGCAAAAGTAGGAAGTCAAGAAACACCTGGAGTAACAGTCAAATTTGGCCTTGGAGTACAGAATGAAGCAGGGCAAAGACTAATAGAGTTTTGCCAAGAGAATACACTGGTCATAGCAAGCACCCTCTTCCAACAACACAAGAGAAGACTCTACACATGGACATCACCAGACAGTCAACACTGAAATCAGATTGATTATATTCTTTGCAGCCAAAGATGGAGAAGCTCTATAGAGTCAGCAAAAACAAGACTGGGAGCTGACTGTGGCTCAGATCATGAACTCCTTATTGCCAAATTCAGAATTAAGTTGAAGAAAGTAGGGTAAACCACTAAACCATTCTGGTATGACCTAAATCAAACCCCTAATGATTATACAGTGGAAGTGAGAAATAGATTTAAGGGACTAGATCTGATAGAGTGCCTGATGAACTATGGATAGAGTGTCATGACATTGTACAGGAGACAGGGATCAAGACCATCTCCAAGAAAAATAAAAGCAAAAAAGCAAAATGGCTGTCTGAGGCGGCCTTACAAATAGCTGTGAAAAGAAGAGAAGCCAAAAGCAAAGGAGAAAAGGAAAGATACACCCATTTGAATGCAGAGTTCAAAAGAATAGCCAGGAGAGATAAGAAAGCCTTCCTCAGTGATCAATGAAAAGAAATAGAGGAAAACAATATAATGGGAAAATTAGAGATCTCTTCAAAAAATTAGAGATACCAAGGAAACATTTCATGCACAGATAGGCTCAATAAAGGGCAGAAATGGTATGGACCTAACAGAAGAAGAAGATATGAAGAAGCGGTGGCAAGAATACACAGAAGAACTGCACAAAAAAGATCTTCATGACTCAGATAATCACGATGGTGTGATCACTCACCTAGAGTCTGACATCCTGGAATGTGAAGTCAAGTGGGCCTTAGGAAGCCTCACTATGAACAAAGCTAGTGGAGGTGATGGAATTCCAGTAGAGCTATTTCAAATCCTAAAAGATGATGCTGTGAAAGTGCTGCACTCAATATGCCAGCAAATTTGGCCACAAGACGGTAAAAGGTCAGTTTTCATTCCAATCCCAAAGAAAGGCAATGCCAAAGAATGCTCAAACTACCACACAGTTGCACTCATCTCAGACGCTAGCAAAGTAATGCATAAAATTCTCCAAACCAGGCTTAAGCAATTCGTGTTCTATGAATTTCCAGATGTTCAAGCTGGATTTAGAAAAGGTAGAAGAACCAGAGATCAAATTGCCAACATCCTCTGAATCATCAAAAAAGCAAGAGAGCTCCAGAAATGCATGTATTTCTGCTTTATTGACTATGCCAAAGCCTTTGACTGTGTGGATCACGCTAAATTGGAAAATTCTGAAAGAGATGAGAATATCAGACCACCTGACCTACCTCTTGAGAAATCTGTATGCAGGTCAGGAAGCAACGGTTAGAACTGGATATGGAACAACAGACTGGTTCCAAATAGGAAAAGGAGTACATCAAGGCTGTATTTTGTCACTGTGCTTATTTAACTTATATGCAGAGTACATCATGAGAAATGCCAGGCTGGATGAAGCACAAGCTGGAATCAAGATTGCCGGGAGAAGTATCAGTAACATATCGATGACACCACCCTTATGGCAGAAAGTGGAGAACTAAAGAGCCTCTTGATGAAAGTGAAAGAGGAGAATGAAAAAGTTGGCTTAAAGCTTAACATTCAGAAAACAAAGATCATGGCCTCTGGTCCCATCACTTCATGGCCAATAGATGGAGAAACAGTGGAAACAGTGGCTGACTTTATTTTTGTGGGTCCAAAATCACTGCAGATGGTGACTGTAGCCATGAAATTAAAAGATGCTTACTCCTTGGAAGGAAAGTCATAACCAACCTAGATAGCATATTAAAAAGCAGAGACATTTCTTTGCCAACAAAGTTCCATTAGTTAAGGTTATGGTTTTTCCAGTGGTCATTTATGGATGTGAGAGCTGGACTATGAAGAAATCTGAGTGCCAAAGAATTGATGCTTTTGAAGTGTGGTGTTGGAGAAGACTCTTGAGAGTCCCTGGGACTTCAAGGAGATCCAGCCAGTCCATCCTAAAGGAAATCAGTCTTGAATATTCATTGGAAGGACATGTTGAAGCTGAAACTCCAATAGTTTGGCCACCTGATGCAAAGAACTGACTCTTTTGAAAGACCCTGTTGCTGGGAAAGATTGAAGTCAGGAGGAGAAGGGGACAACAGAGGATGAGATGGTTGGATGGCATCACCAACTCAATGGACATGAGTTTGAGTAAACTCCGGGAGTTGGTGATGGACAGGGAGGCCTGGCATGCTGCAGTCCATGGGATCGCAAAGAGTTGGATACGATTGAGCGACTGAACTAATGTAGCACATAGCATGTAACATTAATCCATAATTTTATGGTTTAAAACATCTATTTCATAGTTTCTGTGGGTCAAGAATCTAGGCTTGGCTTCGCTGAGTGCCTCTAGCTCGAAGTTTCTCACAAGGCTGCTGTCAAGGTGTTAGCGCTACAGGCATCTGAAGGCTGGAATGAGGATGGATCTGCTTCTCAGATCAGGGCATGACTGTTGACAGGCTTTAGGTCATTGTGGTCTATTGGCTGAAGTCAGTAGTTCTTTGCCATGAGAGTCTTTCAGCTCACAGCATGGCAGTTGATATTCTTTAGTGAGTGAGGGGGTGATGAGATGGAAGCCATGGTCTCTTGTAACCTAATTTTAAAAGTGGCATCCCATGATCTCTTTTACATTCTATTTGCTAGAAAAGAATGTCACTAAATCCAGTCCACACTGAAGTCAATAAATCCACTCCACACTCAAGAAGAAAGGATTACACAAAGACATGAATACCAGGAAACTGGGATTGTTAAGATCATTTTAGAAGCTGCCTAATATACCAAGTAAGCCCTAGAGATCTTACGAGTTTTTTGTGTATATGCTTTATTCTGGTTCTCTAAGATAAATGTTTCTCAGCCACTCTCAATGTCCACATTTCTTTGTTTTCTCTTTTTTCTATCAACTCTAGTTCTTATCTAATAATCTGTGTATCTCTTTCTGCTTAGTTTTAGTTTTCCCTTATCTCTGGTTTATCCAGGGCATAAGAAATCCACTGCTTCTCATTATTTCACCCCTGTTCCTGCTGCCCTCCACTTTGATTACATACTTCACACCCTTTTCAAATTTCTAAGGAGAAAATGTGGGTAAGTAGGGGATAGAGTATAGTATCTTTTGAGTATAACTACCTCAGAGAGAACTATGATTAGGGCAGTTTCCCTCAGAGAGCAATATAGTTATCTACACACAATTGTTGATATGTATAAATTAGAAGTTATGGTCATTGCATTAAGTGATAGATTGAATCTTAAAAAAAAATTTCCCAGTGCTAGCTTTTTAAATATTTTCCTGTTTTTCATAAAAGTGCAAAATATATTTTTCGAAAGAAAACCCAATATCTGGTTATTTTTTTCCTATTTGTTTTGCATTTTTAAAAATTGAAAATCTTTTATAAATAGTTGGATGGCATCTTTTGAGACATATAAAAGTATATAAATTTTGATACAAAATTATACAGAAATCTCTTTATTTTTTGAGACATTGAACAGTAAAATATAAAAAAGGCAAATATTTTTATCTGAGTATTAACAACCATTAACATTTGTTCATTTTTCATTGAATCTTTTTCCCCTAAGTAATAAAATACTATAGTTAAAATTCAACAAAAATAGTTAGTTCTGTTTCATGCAACTTACCTGACTACTGTTACAGCTTTGGTGAGTATTTTTCCAGTTCCTCTTTTGTTCTTGTAAACATTTAAACACACACTTATATACATAAATATGGTATGGTTTTGTGTTTGTATTTTATTTATATGGTACCGTAGCATGGGCTTCTCTCATAGCTCAGTCGATAAAGAACCTGCCTGCAATGCAAGAGACTTGGGTTCAATCCCTGGGTCGGGAAGATCCCCCTGGAGAAGGAAATGGCAACCACTCCAGTATTCTTGCCTGAAGAATCCCATGGACAGAGGAGCCCATGGGCTACAGTCCATTGGCTCACAAAGAGTTGGACACAACTGAGTGATTAAACCACCACCACTGCACCACAGTATATATATTCTGCACCATTTTTTAAAAAGTTATTTTGTTTTTGAGGTTTGTCCATATTGATGCATATAGATCTAGGTCATTCACTCTTTAACCACTATCTGGCATTCCGTCATGTTTAATATCCATTCTCTTACTGTTAAGATATGTAGGTCACTTTGAAGGAGTGGTTTTCTCATACAAACACTGATCTCTTGTGTACCTTTCCACATTATTGTCAAATTAGCATCAAATTATCGTTCAGATAGACGTGAGAAGTCTTATTTACCCACATTCCCATGGTAAGTGATATTTTCAGACTTAAAACTCTCTTTTCAATTTGATTAGAAAACTCATCTCTTGCCTTATTAACCCACATTTCCTTTATTACCGTTACAATTGAGTATATGTTTAATGACCATTTGGACGTCATCATCTCTGAAGTATCTGACTGTTGTAACTTTTGCTCATTTCTAGGAGTTCTTTATATATTCTGGATACTAATCCTTTGTTGATATATGTTGCAAATATCTTCTTCTAGTCTGTCACTTTTAACCCTGTGTATAAGTTTTTATTCTAATTTCATAGACATTTTGTCCCTTTTTTTTCCTTTTGATAATTCTTGTTAGTCTTTGCAAAGAATATGATTTTGGTTTTGTGTTTTTAAACAAGAATGAAGGATCTAGAGTTACAGCTAAGTCCGGGGACTTAGCTTATGTGAATTTGGCTATTTAAATGGCTACTAACTGTCATGTGCTTTGAGACAGAAATTATAGTGTTATAGTTCCAAAGTATCTTCGAAAATGTGTGATTGTTAATGATATAAAATGTTTTCACTAACTCTTAAATCTTCATAATTTTTAATAGTACTAAATTACCTTTTTTATGTCAGAATATGTAATTTTATACTTTTTCCTTTGATAAAATAATATGAAATTTGTTTGATTATGGGATTAATCTTTAGTGTCATCTGTTATATTCCCCACTATGTTTTCAGGCAGGAGTAAGAACTTCTATAATGATAACTGATGAATATCCATTTGTGAAAAGAAAATAATGATTGCAGAGTTTTTTTAGAAAAAAAATGTTCACATTGTGGATCAGGCTAGTTTTCAGTACCACATTATTTTTTAGCACCTGTGAAATAATATACTTTTTTTGTTTTTTTGGCTGTGCCACGAGGCTTGCAGGATCTTAATTCCCTGAGCAGAGACTGAACCCAGGCCCTGGCAGTGAAAACACCAAGTTCTAACCACTGGACCACCAGGGAATTTCCAGTTATATACTTTTTTGTTTGTAGTTCAGTTCTGTGTTTTAGTTATTAGTACTGTTCAAATTGTGAAGTTTAAATTGAGAAATGAAAATTTTGAGCGGTTACATTTTATAAAAATTATATTTTTGTTTGGAAATGTGGGATCAAGTCACATTTTCAAGTATGAATCCCAGGATGGATTTTTTTTTTCTTTTGACTATCATAATCATTGTCAAAAAACAGAACTCTTGAGATATAATTGCATTCACAAATATTTGTCTTTTATGTGCTAGGTACAAAACATCTCTCATTGAAGTTTTGGGTAGTAGGCCTATAATTAGAGTGAAGAAGAATCCTTATTAAATTCCTTATGAACTAGCAAAGAGCAGAGATAATGTTAGGAGTTGGCAAATTAAGGGAGAGTTTGGTTCCATTCACTTTTTAACCAGAGACATTGAAAGTGTTGCCCTTGGTAACAGTATAAGCATAAAACTTCTTTCTTGATATTTGATCTTTTATTTTTACATTATTTTAGGTTTCCAGTAATTATCTGCAGGATTCGCCATGACCCCGGCTCTGAGGGAGGCAGCAACAAAGGGTATCTGCTTTTCATCTTTACCGAGTACCATGGAATCAGACAAGATGCTGTGCATGGAAAGTCCAAGAACTGTAGATGAAAAGCTAAAAGGAGACACTTTCTCTCAGATGCTGGGATTTCCAACTCCTGAACCTACTCTTAACACTAATTTTGTGAATTTAAAACATTTTGGCTCCCCTCAGTCTTCAAAACATTACCAGACAGTTCTTTTAATGAGTTCTAACACTACGTTAAATAAATACAATGAGAATTATAAACAAAAGAAATTAGGGGAACCCAGCTGCAATAAGCTGAAAAACATACTGTGTAATGGCGGCAATATTCAGCTCAGTAAAATTTGTCATTCTCATTCTGAAGAGTTCATCAAAAAGGAACGTCTGTCAGATACCACAAGCCCATGCGTGGCAGATGTACAAATTATTTTGGATTCAAATGTAACCAAAGACACTAATGTAGATAAAGTACAACTGAAAAACTGTAAATGGTACCAAAAGAATGCACTTTTGGATAAAGTTAGTGGTGGTGAGATTAAAAAGGGTTTATTGCACCGTGCTCAAAACAAAATTGGACCTGACCACTCGTATGTGCCTATTAGCTCCTCAGCTGCTGAAAAGGAGGAGGAAGTGAATGCTCGTTTACTTCAGTGTGTAAGTAAACAGAAAATTTTACTTAGCCAGGCTAGAAGAACTCAGAAACATTTGCAGATGCTCCTGGCAAAGCATGTTGTTAAGCACTATGGTCAACAAATGAAATTTTCTATGAAACATCAGTTCCCCAAAGTAAAGATTTTTCATGAACCTACCACAATTTTGGATAACAGTTTACCTAAATGCACTGAAATTAAGCCAGACATCAACATATTGACTGCAGAGACTAAATTGTGGAATGACACAAAAAATGGCTTTGCACGGTGTACAGCTGCAGAAATCCAAAGATTTGCACTGTCTGCCACAGGGCTGTTGTCTCATGTTGAAGAGGGTCTGGATTCTGATGCAACTGATAGCAGCTCTGATGACGATTTGGATGAATATACCGTTAGAAAAAATGTATCAGTGTAAGTGCAAAATTATTATTAGACCTTTTACTGTTCTGTTTATAGCAGCAACTTTTTCTTGATTTCAAGATATGTTAAAAGGAAAGCAATTTTCTAAAATCTTAATGCCATAAACTCTAAGTTATAAAACTTTGGTGAACTTTAAAAATGTTTCATTTGTTAAAAATGACTGTGTGAATATATACATACTATTTAAAAATAAGTTACCCAATTGCTCGATCTAGGAAAAACCCTTATAGGAATAATGAAAAATAATTAACTGTAAGTATGTGTTTTTTCTGTTCTTCAATGGAATAGGATATGGACAGCTCTTAAAATTTTGCTCAAGTAACCTAGCCAGAATGTATGGTTCAAAACACTTAAAGTCAGCATAGGGACCCTCATTGGCTTCAGGAGTCAGTTGGTAGTACATATAAGCTGACCTGCTACTTAGAAAAAAATTTAGCTATTTACAGACTCATATTCACAGCTGTCCGGAGAAGGCAATGGCACCCCACTCCAGGACTCTTGCCTGGAAAATCCCATGGACGGAGGAGCCTGGTAGGCTGCAGTCCATGGGGTCGCTGAGGGTTGGACACAACTGAGCGACTTCACTTTCACTTTTCACTTTCCTGCATTGGAGAAGGAAATGGCAGCCCACTCCAGTGTTCTTGCCCGGAGAATCTCAGGGACGGGGGAGCCTGGTGGGGTGCCGTCTATGGGGTTGCACAGAGTTGGACACGACTGAAGTGACTTAGCAGCAGCATTCACAGCTGTCAGTTCTGGTCTTGGCCAGCTTAGTCAATTTTTGCTCGATTAATATAATCGAAATTATAATGTCATCTATTAGATACCTATTCAATGCTTCTTATTTGCTGGACCCTAGTTTGTAGGCAAAATATTCACAGCTTCTACCCTCTTGGGAATCTGCCACAAAGAGTGGTATCTAGATATTTTATGAAACAAAACAAGCTTAAAGAAAAGTAGTTTTACTCATCATACTATTTCAGTACTCCAGAACAGGTCTGGTAGTTTCTGGGATGATGGAAATGTTTTATATCTGTGTATCCAGTAGCAACTAGCCCCCTGTGGCTATTGTGTACTTGAAATGTGGCCAGTACAACTGAAGAACTGAATTTTTAATTTTATTCAATTTGGTTTAGTTTTATTTTAAACAGCTAGATGTAGTTTTTAATCTAGCTTTCATAGAACCTGTTAATGTCCCTAAATTGATGCAAAATACTGTGTGGTATTTGGGGAGGAAGAAGTTCATCATTTTTATCAAATTCTCAAAGATAAATAAGGATTATTAGAGAATTAGAAGCTGAATACATTAATGTGTGTGTGCGTGTGTGTGTGTGTGTGTGTGCACGCGCACACGCTAGTCGCTCAGTTGTGTCCGACTCTTCGCGACCCCATGGACTGTAACCCTTCAGGCTCCTCTGTCTATGGGATTTTCCAGGCAAGAATACTGGAGTGGGTTGCCATTTCCTTCTCCAGGGGGTCTTCCTAACTCAGAGATTGAACCTAGGTCTCCCGTATTGCAGGCAGATTTTTTACTATCTGAGCTACCAGGGGAGCAAATACATTAATCTTTACTAGTAAATAGAAAGTCAATGTATTAATTTTTCTAGCTAAGAGTAAAATATTAAACAGTGACCATTCTAGGCTTTTGGTGTTCTGTTTTCATGATATTTGAAAAGTATTTGAAAGTGAGAGCTAATAGTTATTGAGGACATGTTTTTTTTAACTGGCATTGTACTATTTACTTTACATTTGACATATTATTTAATCCTTTCAACAACCATGGGAGGTAATTTTTGTTATCTTTATTTCACTTAATAAATGACTTGCCTATGGTAAAAAAACCAATTATGATGGAGCTAGGCTTCTCCCATGTATATGAAACTTTAAACCGCTGGACTTTCTATTGAACCATGCAGCTTTGTCAACATTATATCAGTGATGCTTATATTATTAAGCACACTTGTTCTGAAGAAAGCCCAGAAATTTATCAGATTTTCTGTTTATAATGCTTTTGAACTAGTTCAGTTTAATATTTAGTAGGTAAATGTAGATTATTTACTATTTTTGTTTTTAATGTTTAGTAGGTAAATGTAGATTATTTACTTTTTGTGTTTTTAATATTTAGTAGGTAAATGTAGATTATTTACTTTTTTGTTGTTAGAGGTAATGGGCAGGATTTTTTACTATTTAAATATAATTGATATACAATATTATGTTAGTTTCAGGTATGTTGTGTAGTGATTTGACATTTACATACATTTTAAAGTGATCATCACAAAGTCTAGCAACCGTCTGTCCATATATGAAGTTATTACAATATTACCAACCATATTCCTTATGTAGTACATCTCCATGCCTTATTTATTGTAGAAACGGAGGTTAATCCCCTTCACTTCTTTACCCCACCACCCCACACCCTGCCGTTCTAGATTCCATATGGTATTTGCCTGACTGAAGTCATATGATATTTGCCTGACTTACATATAATTCCCTCTAGATTTATCCATATTGTTGCATAGGGCAAGATTTAATTTTTTATGGCTGAATGATATACCATTGCGTTTGTGTGTGTATAAACCAACTTCTTTCCCCATTCACTTATGGCTAGATACTTAGGTTGCTTCCATACCTTGGCTATTGTAAACAATGCTTCAGTGAACATATGAGTGCCTATCTTTTGGAGTTAGTGTTTTGTTTTCTTTGGATAAATACCATGAAATGGATTACTGGATCATATAGTAGTACTATTTTTAATTTTTTGAGAAACCTCCATACTGTTTTTCATAGTGGTTGCACTAATTTACATTCTTACCAACAGTGCACAGGGGTCCTTTTTCTTTGTATGCTGCCAGCACTTGTTATTTCTTATCTTTTTGATAATAACCATTCTAATGATGGAGATCAGTCCTGGGTGTTTTTTGGAAGGAATGATGCTAAAGCTGAAACTCCAGTACTTTGGCCACCTCATGCGAAGAGTTGACTCATTAGAAAAGACTCTGATGCTGGGAGGGATTGGGGGCAGGGAGGAGAAGGGGATGACAGAGGATGAGATGGCTGGATGGCATCACGGACTCGATGGACGTGAGTCTGATTGAACTCTGGGAGTTGGCAGTGGACAGGGAGGCCTGGCTTGCTGCGATTCATGGGGTTGCAAAGAGTCGGACATGACTGAGCGACTGAACTGAACTGAATGGTGTGAGGTGATAGCTCATGGTGGTTTTGATTTGCAGATCTCTGACTTGCAGTGATGTTGAGCTCTTTTTCATGTACCTGTTGGCCATCTGTGTCTATTTTGGAAAAATGTCTATTTAGATCCTCTGCTTAATTTTTAGTCAAGTTTTTTGTTTTTGATGTTGAGTTGTATGAGTTCTTTGTATATTTTGCGTATTAACCCTTCATCAGCCATATCATTTACAAATATGTTTCCCCATTCAATATTCAGCCTTTTGATGTTTTGGTAGTTTCCTTTGCTAAACAACTTAATTTTAAGCAACTTAAGGCAAGTACTACTATTTTCTGTCATTGTATACCCAGTTCCTAGCATTGTTGACTTTTCAGTAGTTTTTGGTGTTTGTTGAGTGAATTAATGAATTTTTCTGTATTTGTATATGTAGTTGTAAAGCTATAAAAATTGAGGTTGGCAATCTGTAAAATTTCTCTGTTTTTTATCTTTTCTCCTTCCATTCTGAAGTTTATCTTTACTTGATTTTTCCTCCTTTTTTGCTTGGTCTGTAGTAACAAGTCACAAGATATATTTTATACAGTTTAGAACCAGCATAAGTGTGTGTTGAATGAATAAATGAAATATGCCAAAATGTGGACATTTAAATGTCATTATTGGGGGCAGGAGGAGAAGGGGACGACAGAGGATGAGATGGCTGGATGACATCACCGACTCGATGGACATGAGTTTGAGTGAACTCCGGGAGTTGGTGATGGACAGGGAGGCCTGGAGTGCTGTGATTCATGGGGTCGCAGAGTCGGACACGACTGAGTGACTGAACTGAACTGAACTGATTCTAATATATAACATTTTAATTTTGATAAGTAAAATTGATAAAATGTATTATATTTTCTTAAAATCTTAAATTATATAAGTGTCTTATTTGTTTTTGTTTTTTAGTTTATAGTGTGTATAAGAAAAACAAATTCCTTTACTCCATCACTGTCATCAGGAAATTTACCTGTGAAGAAATATGATTGTTTTAGGAAATTGGAAAGTACTCATATTGCCCATTACCAGTTATTTTAAATATATATAGTTCATAATGACATTACTGATATACTTTAATAAGACTAGTGTGCACTGAACACTTTTTTAGAGTTAAGTTTACTTTGAAAATCAAGATAGCAGGACTTCTTCGTAGGTTTGAGATATAATCCTATTTGAATGGAATCCCCCGCTCCATGTTCTGTTCCTTTGTGGAAGGAGCACGAGTTCTGGATATACTGTGTTATAATCATGGCTTGCTCTGTGACTCTGAGCAATGGTTAGATTATCCTTAACCCACTGAATCAGATTCCTTTTGTTTTGGTGTACATTAAAGAGTTTTGGAGATGATCAGATGAAATAATAACGTACCTATATGTAATAACGCACTGATTTGACAGCCAATATAGTGTCTTGTTAAGCGATTTATAGTTTTGGAAAACTGGAGCTTAATATCCCATGGGAAACTTGGGGAAACAGAGTAAAATACACACCTAAGTTAACCATTTGAGAGGCAAAGAAGCTGGAGTATTTATTTGTACATGAAATGCCATCAGTTATTGAGTTAAGACTCTTCCTATTTGTGTTAATTCCAATTCCTTGGCAGTTCTGTTCTGAGAAAGCCTTTAAAGAAATGCAGGTGCTGACATTTGGAAGTCAGATCTGTGTGTGTGAATTGCTGAGTTGTTAAGGTATATGTGTGGGTCACAGACAGAATCTGCTACAATTATGTTAGCTCTTATCTGGTGGTAAGGGCTTAGAGTTCTGGCTTTTTGTTTGCCCTCTGGTAAACAATGGTTATTTACTTTCTTCCAAGATGGATGTGGGAAAACTCTTAGATTTTTAACACGAACATGTTTTGATCCTCCAAGCTTGTAAGAAAAAAGGAAGAAACATGGTTGCTTGTCTTATTTGAGAAAATCTGCCAATATTTTTCAAATCATTCAACCATCTTTGATGTTGGGAGAAAAATCTCTTCATTTTTCCAACTTTGTTTCCATATACTGAAATTTTCTTTGAGTTGTTTACTTCAGTATGTAAATTGGCTCTCTTGATAAGGAAATTCTTTTAAACAAAATCAGATATTCACTAAGAAATAAAGGAGTATTGTTGATGCTTGCTTAAGAGCTGTGAGGTTGACTCCAGATTGAAAGGAAAAAGCAAAGTAGTTTCTTATAGACCCGCAGAAATTGAATACTCAGTTTTCTAAACACTTCCTATTTTGCCAGTAGAAAGGAAAAAATTCAGGTGATGAATGCTCCTTCGAGGAATCTGATAAATAGGAGTATGAACTCAGTGTGACATTCAGAGAGTAAAGAGATGAGTAATACTATATTAATAAATTGCCAATAAGAGTATTTAAAGTTTGTATAATATCACGTTGACAAATTACTTTTGTATTTATCACCTTTTAAATTCTCTGTACTTCATAAATAGATGGGGGAAGTCTGATTCTTTTTTGTTTTATTTTACTTTTATGGGAAACAGAAAAAGTTGAATGGAAGACAGTCCTAGAGAAATTGCACTGATATTTGAGTGACAGCTTATGATGAAAGGGAAGTAAAGAGCAGAAATTTAAAAATGTAATTGTGAAACATCATTAGTTACAAAATGGTAAAATAGTTTGTATTGTGGTATAGCACATTGTTGAGGAAAGTAAAACTTCAGTTAAAATAAGCTCATTGGTTTGTATTATTTTTTTAACTAATAAAATCTATTTTCAAGTAGTGTTAGGTTCACAGCAATATTGAGCAGAAAGCACAGAGAGTTCTGTATACTCCCTTCCCTCTCCACACATACAGCTTCCTCTCAGATTGACATCCCCCACTGCAGTGGTACTATGTGTTTCAATTGACATTCCCCACCATAGCGGTACTATTTGTTTCAGTCAGTGAACCTCCAAAGACACATCACTATTGCCCAAAGTCCACAGTTTAACATAGGATTTACCCTTGGTGGTGTACATTCTATGGGTTTGGAAAAATTGTTAATGATATATATCCATCACTGTAGTATGACACAGAACGGTTTCACTACCCTCATAAATCCTCTTTGTTCTGCCTGTTCATCCTTTCTTCCTTCATAACCCCTGACAACCACTAATCTTACTGCCTCCGTAGTTTTGCGTTTTTTAGAAAGTCATATAGTCAGAATGATGCAGTGTGTAGCCTTTGCAGATTGGCTTCTTAGTACTAGGCACTTAAGTTTTTCCTGTATTTTCCTGGCTTGATATCTCATTTCTTTCTAGCACTGAATAATATTCCACTGTCTGCATATAACCGCAGTTTATTTAATCCATTCACTTGTTGAAAGATGTCTCGGTTGCTTCTAGGTTTTGGAAGTTATGAATAAAGCTGCTATAAACATCTGCATGCTGGTATTTGTGTGGACATACATTTTCAATTCATTTGGGTAGATGCCAAGGAGTCCAATCTCTGGATTATATGGTAAGAGTATGTTTAGTTTTGTAAACAAACTGCCAAACTGTTTGCCAAAGTAGCTCTAATACTTTGCATTCCAGCCACAATGAATGAGAATTCCTATTGCTCCACATCTTTGCCAGCATTTGATGTTGTCAGTGTTTTGGATATTGGCTATTGTAATAGATGTGTAGTGGTATATTATTGTTGTTTTAATTAGTAATTCCCAAGTGACATAGGATGTTGAATATATTTTCATATGCCTACTTATATATATCTTTGGTGAGGTGTCTATTCAAGTCTTTTGCCTACTTTTTAACTGGATTGACTTTTATGAGTTCTTCATATGTTTCAGATAACAGTCCTTTATTATAGATGTCTTTTGCAAGTGTTTTCTTCCAGTCTATGGCTTATTTTCTCATTCTCTTTCAAGTGTCTTTTACAGAGGAGTTTTTAACTTTAATGAAGTCTGGCTTATCAACTGGAGAAGGAAATGGCAACCCACTCCAGTGTTCTTGCCTAGAGAATCCCAGGGATGGCGGAGCCTGGTGGGCTGCCGTCTGTGGGGTTGCACAGAGTCGGACACGGCTGAAGCGACTTAGCAGCAGCAGCAGCAGCACCTTATCAATTATTTCTTTCATGGATCATGCCTTTGATGTTGTGTCTAAAGTGTCATCACCATATGCAAAGTCATCTAGGTTTTCCCCTATGTTATCTTCTTGGAATTTTATAGTTTGTGTTTTATATTTAGGTCTGTGATCAATTTTGAGTTAATTCTTGGAAAGAGTATAAGGTGCATGTCTAGATTCATTTTTTTTTATGTGAAATGTCTAGGTTTTCCAACACTATATATTAAAAAGTTTGCCCTTTCTCTGCTATGTTGCCTTCACTTCCTGTCAAAGATCAGTTGACTGTATTTATGTGAATTTGGGGGCTCTGTATCAGGTTCTGTTAATCTATTTATCTATTCTTTTGCCAATACCACATTTACTGTAGCTTATGTTAAGTCTTGAATATGGATTATTTCAGTCCTCTGACTTCGCTCTTCTCCTTTAATATTGTGTTGGCTATCTTGGGTCTTTTGCCTCTCCATATAAACTTGAGAATCATTTTACTGATTTCCACAAAACAGGTTGCTGGGATTTTGATTAGGATTGCATGGAATCTATAGAGCAAGTTGGGAAAAACTGGCATATTAACAATATTGATTCTTCATTTCATTGAATATGGAATATCTCTCTAGTTTTTTAGTTCTTTTTTGGTATCTTTAGTCATAGTTTTGTTGTATTTCCTCATGTTGATCATATATATTTTTTGTAAGATTTATACCTGAGAACGCACTGGTCATAGCAAACACCCTCTTCCAACAAAACAAGAGAAGACTCTACACATTGACATCACCAGATGGCGAACACCGAAATCAGATTGGTTATATTCTTTGCAGCCAGAGATGGAGAAGCTCTATACAGTCAGCAAAAACAAGACCAGGAACTGACTATGGCTCAGATCATGAAAGCCTTATTGCCAAATTCGGACTTAAATTGAAGAAAGTAGGGAAAACCACTACACCATTCAGGTATGACCTAAATAAAATCCCTTATGATTATACAGTGGAAGTGAGAAATAAATTTAAGGGACTAGATCTGATAGACAGAGTGCATGATGAACTATGGATGGAAGTTTGTGACATTGTACAGGAGACAGGGAGTAAGACCATCCCCAAGAAAACAGATGGAAAAAAGCTAAATGGCTGTCTGAGGAGGCCTTACAAATAGCTGTGAAAAGAAGAGAAGCCAAAGCAAAGGAGAAAAGGAAAGATATACCCGTTTGAATGCAGAGATCCAAAGAATAGCAAGGAGAGATAAGAAAGCCTTCCTCAGTGATCAGTGCAAAGAAATAGAGGAAAACAATAGGAAAGACTAGAGATCTCTTCAAGAAAATTAGAGATACCAAGGGAACATTTCATGTACAGATGGGCTCAATAAAGGACAGAAATGGTATGGACCTACAGAAGAAGAAGATATTAAGAAGAGGTGGCAAGAATACACAGAAGAACTACGGAAAAAAGATCTTCATGACCCAGATAATCATGATGGTGTGATCGCTCACCTAGAGCCAGATATACTGTAAGGTGAAGTCAAATAGGAAGCATCACTATGAACAAAGCTAGTGGAGGTGATGGAATGCCAGTTGAGCTATTTCAAATCCTAAAAGATGATGCTGTGAAAGTGCTGCACCCAATATGCCAGCAAATTTGGAACACTCAGCAGTGGCCACAGGACTGGAAAAGGTCAGTTTTCATTCCAATCCCAAAGAAAGGCAATGCCAAAGAATGCTCAAACTACCACACAGTTGCACTCATCTCACATGCTAGTAAAGTAATGCTCGAAATTCTCCAGCCAGGCTTCAGCAATACGTGAACTGTGAACTTCCAGATTTTCAAGCTGGATTTAGAAAAGGCAGAAAAACCAGAGATCAAATTGCCAACATTCACTGGATCATCAAAAAAGCAAGAGAGTTCCAGAAAAACATCTATTTCTGCTTTATTGACTATGCCAAAGCCTTTGACTGTGTGGATCACAGTAAGCTGTGGAAAATTCTGAAAGAGATGGGAATACAAGACCACCTGACCTGCCTCTTGAGAAACCTATATGCAGGTCAGGAAGCAACAGTTAGAACTGGACATGGAACAACAGGCTGGTTCCAAATAGGAAAAGGAGTACATCAAGGCTGTATATTGTCACCCTGCCCATATAACTTATATGCAGAGTACACCATGAGAAACACTGGGCTGGATGAAGCACAAGCTGGAATCAAGATTGTCAGGAGAAATATCAATAACCTCAGATATGCAGATGACACCACCCTTATGGCAGAAAGCAAAGAAGAACTGAAGATCTTCTTGATGAAAGTGAAAGAGGAAAGTTAAAAAGTTGGCTTAAAGCTCAACATTCAGAAAATGAAGATCATGGCATCCGGTCCCATCACTTCATGGGAAATAGATGGGGAAACAGTGGAAAAGTTGGCTGAGTATTTTTTTGGGCTCCGAAATCACTGCAGATGGTGACTGCAGCCATGAGATTAAAAGACGCTTGCTCCTTGGAAGGAAAGTTATGACCAACCTAGATAGTATATTCAAAAGCAGAGACATTACTTTGCCAACAAAGGTCTGTCTAGTCAAGGCTATGGTTTTTTTTTCCAGTAGTCATGTATGGATGTGAGAGTTGGACCATAAAGAAAGCTGAGCACCGAAGAATTGATGCTTTTGAACTGTGATGTTGGCGATAACTCTTGAGAGTCTCTTGGACTGCAAGGAGAGCCACCCAGTCTATTCTAAAGAAGATCAGTCCTGAGTATTCATTGGAAGGACTGATGTTGAAGCTAGAACTCCAATACTTAGGCCACCTGATGCGAAAAGCTGACTCATTTGAAAAGACCCTGATGCTGGGAAATATTGAAGGCAGGAGGAGAAGGGGATGACAGAGGATAAGATGGTTGGATGCCATCACCAACTCAATGGACATGAGTTTGGATAAACTCCGGGAGTTGGTGATGGACAGGGAGGCCTGGCATGCTGCAAGCCATGGGGTCACAAAGAGTCGGACATGACTGAACAACTGAACTGAACTGAACTGAACTGTTTTCATTTTTGGAGGTGCTAATGTAAATAGTAATGTGTTTTTAATTCAAATTCTGCCTCTTCTTTGCTAGTGTATGAGATAGCAATTGACTTTTTTATATCAACTTTGTATCCTGCAACCTTGTTATAATTGCTTATTAGTTGTAGGCTTTTAAAACATGATTCTTTTGGATTTTTCCCATAAATAACCATGTCATCTGTGAACAGAGAGTTTTATTTCTTCCTTACAAACCTATGTATCTTTTATTTCCTTATTTTATTGCATTAGCTATAATTTCCAGTACCTAGTGTTGAGAAGGAGAGATGAGGGAATATCTTATCTTGTTCCAGAAATTAATGGTAAAGGTTCTGCTGTCTTACAGTTGTATGATGTAGCTGTAGGTTTTTGGTAGACAATTTTAATCAAGAGAAGAAATTCCCTCTATTCCTAGTTTACTTTGAGTTTTCGTTGTATGTGTTGTACTTTCTGAAATGCTATTTGTGCAACTATTGGTACATTCGTGTGATTGTTTTCTTTTTGATGTGATATAATGATGTGATAATGGTATGACCATGTAATGCCTGTTGATGTGATGGATCACATTAATTGATTTTGAATGTTGAGCCAGTTTTGCATACTGGAATAAATCCCACTTGGTTATGGTATTTAAGTCTTTTTATACATTGTTAAATTCAATTTACTAATTTTTGAGGTTCTTTGTGTCTGTTTTCATGAGATTGTAGACATCTTGTAATAGCTTTATCTGGTTTTAGGGTATTGCTGTCTTCATAGGTGAGTTAGGAAATAGTTCCTCTGCTTCTATTTTCTGAAAGAATTTCTAGAGAATTGGTAAAATTTCTGCCTTAAATTTTTGATAGAAATTGTCAGTGAACTTATTTGAACCTGGCGGTTTCTGCTTTGGGCAGTTATTAATTATTGATTTAATTTCTTTAACAGATACAGTCCCATTCTGACTGTTCATTTCTTCTTTTTGCAATTTGGCAGATTGTACTTTTCAAGGAATTGGCCCATTTTCTCTAGGTTATCAAATTAATGGACTTAGATTTTGTGTTTTCAGTCTCATTTGATTTCTGCTCTGATTTTTATTATTCCTTGTACTTACTTTGGATTTAATTTGCTCTTCTATTTCTGATTTCCTGAAGATTTCTCTTATTTTCCAATATATGAATTTAATGCTGTAAATTCTCTTTTTCTCTTATGCTATTCACTGTAAGCAGTTTCCACTGTATCCCACAACTTTTTTGCTTTTCTTTAATTTTTATTTGTTTTTAATTACAAAAGTGATAATATCCCACAAATTTTGATGACTTGTATTTGCATATTCATTTTGTTCATAGCATTTTAAAATTTCTAATGAGGTTTCTTCTTTGTTTACATGTTAATTAGAAGTGTGTTGTTTAATCTCCAAGTATTTTGAGATTTTCCCGTTAACCTTTCTGTTAATGATTTCTAATTTAATTCCTTTGTGGCCTAAGAGCAAACGTTATATAAGTTCTGTTTTTTTAGACTTGTTAAAGTGTGTTTTATGACCCAGAATGTGATCTCTTTTGGTGAATATTTAATGTTATCTTGAGAAGAATGTGTAATCTGCTGTTGTTGGATGAAGTAGGATATAGATGTCAATTATATCCAGCTATTAATAATTACTGGTGCTGTTGAGTTCACCTCTGTCTTTACTGATTTTCTGCCTGTTGAATCTGTGCATTTCTGATAGAGGGAATGTTAAAGTCTCTGATTATAGTAGTGGATTTATCTATTTCTTCTTGCAATCGTCTGTCAGTTTTGCCTCACACAGTTTGATGTGAGTTTGTTGTTCTTGTTTTGTTGTTAGCATTGAATACACATTTAAGATTGTTACCTTCTCAAAGTATTATTATTATCTAATACCCCTCTTTATTCATGATAACATTCTTGCTGTGAAGTCTGTCCTGTCTGAAATTAACGTAGCTACTCCCACTTTCTTTTTTTTATATATTTATGATATTTACTTATTTTGGCTGCACTGGGTCTTTGTTGCTGCCGTTGGGCATTCCTCTAGTTGCCGTGAGCGAGGGTTACTGTCTGGTTGTGGTGCATGGGTTTCTCATTGTGGTGGCTTCTCTTGTAGAGAGCAAGCTCAGTAGTTGTGGCCCAGGGACTTAGTTGCCCTGCAGCATATGAGATCTTCTTGGAACAAGGATCAAACCTTTGTCCCCTACATTGGCAGGCAGACTCCCAACCACTGAACCACCAAGGAAGTCCCTCCAACCTTCTTTTGTTTAGTGTTAGCATAGCCTAACTTTATCTCTTCAGTTTAGGTTTTTTTTTTTTTTTTTTTTTTTTTTAGTATAGCAGTTATTTATTAGTGAGATTAGTGGTTATGATTCTCCCTTTGACCTATTAGCCTTCCACACACACACACACACACACACACACACACACACAGACAAAAACATTTTTTAAAAATTGAAGTGTAGTTAATTTACAATGTTGTGTTACTTTCAAGTGTGCATATATATGTCAAGTGTGTATATGTATATATATATATATCGAAGTGAAGTCGCTCAGTCGTGTCTGATTCTTTGCAACCCTGTGGACGGGAGCCTAACAAGCTCCTCCGTCCATAGAGTTTTCCAGGCAAGAGTACTGGAGTAGGTTGCCATTTCCTCCTCCAGAGGATCTTCCCAACCCGGGATCGAACCCAGGTCTCCCACATTGTAGGCCTATGCTTTACCGTCTGAGCCACCAGGGAAGTCTATATATATATAAAAGATTATGTTCCATTATAGGTTGTTATATAGGTATGTTATAGATTGTACCTTGAAAGGTATAATCTGCCAAATTGCAAACAAGAAGGAATAAGCAATCTTAATAGGGCTGTTTATATATTGTTAATTTAAGATACTGAATATAGTTCCCTGTGCTATGCAGTAGGTCCTTGTTGTTTACCCATGCGGCTGCAGAGTCAAACACAACTGAGCAACTGAACTGAGTGTATATATGTTCACCCCAAACTCCCAGTTATCTCCCTGCCCCACTGCTATTCCATTTGGCAACCACAAAATTGTTTTCTGTGACTATAAGTCTATTTCTGTTTTTGTAAATAAGTTCATTTGTATTGTATTTTCAGTTCAGTTCAGTTCAGTCACTCAGAGTCGTGTCCGACTCCTTGCAACCCCATGAATCGCAGCATGCCAGGCCGCCCTGTTGTTCCACATATAAGGGATATCCCATGATATTTGTCTTGCTTTGCCTGACTTCACTTAATATGATAATCTCTAGGTCCATCCTTGTTGTTGCAGATGGCATTATTTTATTCTTTTTTATGATTGGGTAATATTCTGTTGTTTGTGTGTATGTATAGGTGTGTGTGTGCGGGGGGGGTCTTATTTATTCATTAATCTGTTGATGTTACTTCCGTATCTTGGCTATTTTAAATAGTGCTGCTATGAATACTGGGTGTATATATCTTTTCAAATGAAAGTTTTCTCTGCATATATGCCCAGGAGTGAAACTGCAGGAACAAATGGTAGCTCTGTTTTGAGTTTTTAAGGATCTTACATACTGTCCTCCATAGTGACTGCCCCAATTTATATTCCCACCAACCATGTAGAAGACTTCCTGGTTCTCCACACCTGCTCCAGTGTTTATTATTCATAGACTTTTTAATGATGCCCATTCTGATTGGTGTGAGGTGATACCTCATTGTAATTTTTATTTGCATTTCTTTAATTAGTGATGTTAAGCATCAGTTCATATGCCAGTTAGCAGGCACATTTGTATGTCTTCTTTGGGGCTTCCCTGGTAGCTCAGTGGTAAAGAATCTGCCTGCCAATGCAGGAAGTTTGATCCCTGGGTTGGGATGATCCCCTGAAGAAGGAAATGACAACCCACTCCAGTATTCTTGCCTGGCAAATCCAATGGACAGAAGAGCCTGGTGGGCTACAGTTCATGGGGTCCCAAAAGAGTTGGACATGACTTAGCAACTAAACATTCTTTGGAGAAATGTCTGTTTAGGTCTTCTGACTGTTTTGTTTTTTTTTTTGACATTAAGCTGTATGAGCCATTTGTATAATTTGGAAATTAATCCCTTGTTGGTAGCATCATTTGCAAACATTTTCTCTCAGTCTGTAGTTTGTCTTTTTGTGTTGTTTATGATTTCCTTTGCTGTGCAAAAGCTTTTAAGTTTAATTAAGTCCCATTCTTTTTTTTTATTTCCATTACTCTAGGAGACAGCTGCTTATATTTTCCTCTAAGAGTATTATAGTATCCAGTCTTACATTTAGGTCTTCAACCCATTTTGAGTTTATTTTTGTATATCATGTTAGAGAATTTTCTTTTTTTTTTGAGATCGAAGCCTTTTTATTCACACAGAATATTTTCAGTGAAAAATTACTATAAAGTAGCTTTTTCATTTAGGCACAAAGTTTTACCCCTTGAAACTGTTTGTCACTTTTATCTCATTGTGTATATCCATTTATATATCAGTGGACACTTAGGTTGTTTCCATATCTTGGCTATTGTAACCAATGCTGTTATGAACCTGGGGATACAGATATATTTTCGAGTTTGTATTTTCAGTTTCTTCAGATAAATACCAACAGGTAGAATTGCTGGATCATATGGTAGTTCTTTTTAGTTTTTTGAGGAATCTCCAAACTGTTTCCATAGTGGCTGCACTAATTTACATTACCACCAGCAGTGAACAACGGTTCCCTTTTCCCCACACCCTCTCCAGCATTTATGTATAGACTTATTAATGATGGCTATTCTGACTGGTATGAGGTAGTATCTCATAGTTTTGATTTGCATTTCTCTAATAATAACAACTGGCATCCACTGCACTACTCCTGAGTTTTGAAAAGACCACCAAGAGACACCATAAGGAAAGTGAACAGTCAAGTCACAAACTGGGAATGTATTTTGAGTTTACTTTTGTATATCATGTTAGAGAATTTTATTTCATTCTTTTACATGTGGTTGTCCAGTTTTCCCAGCACCATTTATTGAAGGGACTGTCTTTTCTGCATTGTGTGTTTTTGCCTCCTTTGTGTAGATTGAACATTAAAGTATGGGTTCACTTCTGGCTTTTCTATCCTAGTCCATTGATCTATGTGTCTGTTTTTGTGCCAGAATCATACTGTTTTGATTACTATAGCTTTGTGGTTTAGTCTGAAGTCAGGGAGCCTGATTCCTTCAGCTATATTCTTCTTAAAATCATTTTGGTTATTTGGGGTCTTTGTGTTTCCATACAGATTTCAAAATGTTTGTTCTAGCTGTGTGAAATATGCCATTGATAATTTGCCAGGGATTGCACTGAATCTGTAGATTACCTTGAGGTATGGTCAATTTTAACAATATTGATTCTTCCAATCCAAGAACATAGTATATCTTTCCATCTGTTTGTGTCATCTTCAGTTCCTTTGACTCAGAGTCTTACAGTGTTCAGAGTATAGGTATTTTACTACTTTAGGCAGGTTTATTAATAAGTATTCTTTTTGATGCGATAGTAAATGGGATTTTTCCTTACTTTATCTTTTAGAATATGGAAATGCAACAGATTATTGTATATTAATTTTGTATCCTGCAACTTCACCAGATTCATTGATGAGCTCTAGTAGTTTCCTGGTAGTGTCTTTGGAATTTTCTCTATATAGCATCATGTCATCTGCAAACAGTGACAGCTTTATGTCTTGTTTTCCAGTTTGGATTCCTTTTATTACTTTTTTTTTATAGTTTTTTTATTTTTTTAATTTAAAAATCTTTAATTCTTACATGTGTTCCCAAACATGAATCCCCCTTCCACCTCCCTCCCCATAACATCTCTGTGGGTCATCCCCATGCACCAGCCCCAAGCATGCTGTATCCTGCGTCAGACATAGACTGGCGATTCAATTCTTACATGATAGTATACATGATAGAATGCCATTCTCCCAAATCACCCCACCCTCTCCCTCTCCCTCTGAATCCAAAAGTCCGTTATACACAGCTGTGTCTTTTTTCCTGTCTTGCATACAGGGTCGTCATTGCCATCTTTCTAAATTCCATATATATGTGTTAGTATACTGTATTGGTGTTTTTCTTTCTGGCTTACTTCACTCTGTATAATCGGCTCCAGTTTCATCCATCTCATCAGAACTGATTCAGATGAATTCTTTCTAACGGCTGAGTAATACTCCATTGTGTATATGTACCACAGCTTTCTTATCCATTCATCTGCTGATGGACATCTAGGTTGTTTCCATGTCCTGGCTATTATAAACAGTGCTGCGATGAACATTGGGGTACATGTGTCTCTTTCAATTCTGGTTTCCTCGGTGTGTATGCCCAGCAGTGGGATTGCTGGGTCATAAGGGAGTTCTATTTGCAATTTTTTAAGGAATCTCCACACTGTTCTCCATAGTGGCTGTACTAGTTTGCATTCCCACCAACAGTGTAGGAGGGTTCCCTTTTCTCCACACCCTCTCCAGCATTTATTGCTTGCAGATTTTTGGATCGCAGCCATTCTGACTGGTGTGAAGTGGTACCTCATTGTGGTTTTGATTTGCATTTCTCTGATAATGAGTGATGTTGAGCATCTTTTCATGTGTTTGTTAGCCATCCGTATGTCTTCTTTGGAGAAATGTCTATTTAGTTCTTTGGCCCATTTTTTGATTGGGTCGTTTATTTTTCTGGAATTGAGCTGCATAAGTTGTTCGTATATTTTTGAGATTAGTTGTTTGTCAGTTGCTTCATTTGCTATTATTTTCTCCCATTCAGAAGGCTGTCTTTTCACCTTGCTTATAGTTTCCTTTGTTGTGCAGAAGCTTTTAATTTTAATTAGATCCCATTTGTTTATTTTTGCTTTTATTTCCAGAATTCTGGGAGGTGGATCATAGAGGATCCTGCTGTGATTTATGTCTGAGAGTGTTTTGCCTATGTTCTCCTCTAGGAGTTTTATAGTTTCTGGTCTTACATTTAGATCTTTAATCCATTTTGAGTTTATTTTTGTGTGCGGTGTTAGAAAGTGATCTAGTTTCATTCTTTTACAAGTGGTTGACCAGTTTTCTCAGCACCACTTGTTAAAGAGATTGTCTTTACTCCATTGTATATTCTTGCCTCCTTTGTCAAAGATAAGGTGTCCATATGTGTGTGGATTTATCTCTGGGCTTTCTATTTTGTTCCATTGATCTATATGTCTGTCTTTGTGCCAGTACCATACTGTTTTGATGACTGGCTTTGTAGTAGAGCCTGAAGTCAGGCAAGTTGATTCCTCCAGTTCCATTCTTCTTTCTCAAGATTGCTTTGGCAATTCGAGGTTTTTTTGTATTTCCATACAAATCTTGAAATTATTTGTTCTAGTTCTGTGAAAAATATGGCTGGTAGCTTGATAGGGATTGCATTGAATTTGTAAATTGCTTTGGGTAGTTTACTCATTTTCACTATATTGATTCTTCCGATCCATGAACATGATATATTTCTCCATCTATTAGTGTCCTCTTTGATTTCTTTCATCAGTGTTTTATAGTTTTCTATATATAGGTCTTTAGTTTCTTTGGGTAGATATATTCCTAAGTATTTTATTCTTTTCATTGCAATGGTGAATGGAATTGTTTCCTTAATTTCTTTTTCTACTTTCTCATTATTGGTGTATAGGAATGCAAGGGATTTCTGTGTGTTGATTTTATATCCTGCAACTTTACTATATTCATTGATGAGCTCTAGTAATTTTCTGGTGGAGTCTTTAGGGTTTTCCATGTAGAGGATCGTGTCATCTGCAAACAGTGAGAGTTTTACTTCTTCTTTTCCAATTTGGATTCCTTTTATTTCTTTTTCTGCTCTGATTGTTGTGGCCAAAACTTCCAGAACTGTGTTGAATAGTAGCGGTGAAAGTGGACACCCTTGTCTTGTTCCTGACTTTAGGGGAAATGCTTTTATTACTTTTTCTTCTCTGATTATTGTGACCAGGACTTCCAAAATTATGTTAAAGTAGTGAGAGTAGGCATTCCTGCCTTATTCTTGATCTTAGAGGAAATGCTTTCAGCCTTTCATCGTTGAGTATGACATTAGCTCTGGGCTTGCCATATAGGCCTTTATTATACTGAGGTCAGTTCCTTCTAAGCCTAATTATTGAAAAGTTTTTTTTTTTATCATAAATGAATTTTGTCACAAACTTTCTTTACATCTGTTGAAATGATCATATGATTTTTATTCTTCAGTTTGTTTGTGCAGTTTTCAACTTTTGTGGATAGTGAAAAATCCTTGCATCCTGGGATAAATCCCACTTGATTATGGTGTATGATCCTTTTACTGTATTGTTGGATTTGATTTGCTAGTTTTTTTTTTTTTTTGAGGATTTTTCATCTATTTTCTTCAGTGAAATTGGCCTATAATTTTCTCCTTTTGTGATATCTTTGTCCAGTTTTAGTATCAAGGCAATAGTGGCCTCATAGAGTGAGTTCAGAAGTGTCCCTTCGTTTGTGATTTTTTTGTAATAGTTTGAAAATGTTTGGTAGAATTCACCTGTGAAGCCATCTTGTCCCAAACTTTTGCTTTTGGCAGTTTTAATTACTGATTCAACTTCATCACTGGTAATTGGTCTGTTCATATTTTGTTTTTTCCTGGTTCAGTGTTAGGAGATTGTACCTTTCTGAGAATTTATCCATTTTTCTAGGTTGTACATTTTATTGGAATATAGTTGTTCATCATAGGCTCTTATGATCCATTCTGCTCCTATGGTATCAGTTATAACTGCTTTTTTATTTGTGATTGTATTAATTTGGGCCTTCTCCCCTTTTTTTCTTGATGAGTCTGGGTAAAGGTTTATCAATTTTGTTTATATTTTCGAAGAACCAGCTTGTAGGTACATTGATCTTTTCTATTTTTTCTTTTAGCATCTACTTCATTTGTTTCTGCTCTGATTTTTATGATATCTTTTCTTCTACTAACCTTGAGTTTTGCTTGATATTCTTTCTCTTTGCTTTAAGTGTAAGGTTAGGTTGTTTATTTGAGATTTTTCTTGTTTCCTGAGGTAAGATTGTATTGCTATAAACTACTCTCTTAGAACTGCTTTTGCTACATCCCGTGGTTTTAGATTGTCATGTTTTCATTTGTCTCTAAGTATTTTTTAATTTTCCTCTTTGATTTCTTCAGGGATCCTTTGATTTTTTTAGTGCCATATTGCTTAGCCTCTGTGTGTTTGTGGCATTTTTTTTTTCTTTCTTGTAATTGATTTCTAGCCTCATGGTGTTGTGGTCCAACAACACATTTGCTGTGATTTCAGTTTTCTTAAATTTACCAAGGCTTGCTTAGTGGTCCAGGATGTGATCTATCTTAGAGAGTGTTCCATGTGCACTTGAATGTGCATACTACTGCTTTCAGATGGAATGCTCTATAAATAACAGTTAAGTCTGGGTCATTTAAGGACTGTTTTTCCTTGTTGAGTTTCTGTGTGGATGATCTGTCCATTGATATGACTGGGTTGTTACTGTAACCCCGCTATTTTTGAGTTGTTGTTCAGTCACTCAGTTGTGTCTGACTCTTTGCAACCCCATGGGCTGCAGCATGCTAGGCTTCACTGTCTCACTTTCTCCCAGAGTTTGCTTAAACTCATGTACATTGAGTCGATGATGCTATCCAACTATCCCGTCCCCTGTCACTCCCTTCTCCTCCTGCCCTCAATCTTTCCCAACATCAGGTGGCCAAAGTGTTGGAGCTTTAGCAGTAGTCCTTCCAATGAATATTCAGGGTTGATTTCCTTTAGGATTGACTTGTTTGATCTCCTTGGAATTCAAGGAACTCTCAAGAGTCTTCTCCAGCACCACAGTTCAAAAGCATCAATTCTTCAATGCTCAGCCTTCTTTATGGTCCAACTCTTACATCTGTACATGACTACTGAAAAATCTATAGCTTTGATTATTCACACTTTTGTTGGCATGATGCTTCTGCTTTCTAATATGTTGTCTAGGTTTGTCATAGCTTATCTTCCAAGGAACAACCATCTTTTAATTTCATGGCTGCAGTCACCATCCGCAGTGATTTTGGAGCCCAAGACAATAAAGTCTGTCATTGTTTCCATTTTTCCCCCATCTATTTGCTGTGAAGTGATGGGACCAGATGCCGTGATCTTAGTTTTTTGAATGTTGAGTTTTAATCTAGCTTTTTCACCTTCCTCTCTCACCTTCATCAGAGGGCTCTTATCATATTACTGCCAATTTTTCCTATTTCTATTAACAATTGCTTTATCTTTGAGGTGCTCCTTTGTTTGGTGCATATATATATTTCCATTGTTGTATCTTCTTAGATTGATCTTTTGATCATTATGTAGTGTCCTTCTTTGTCTTGTGATAGTCTTTATTTTAAAGTTTTATTTTTATGATACAAGGATTGCTACTCTGGCTTTCCTTTGATTTCTTTTTGCATAGAATATCTTTTCCTCTTCCCTCATTTTCATTCTGTATGTATTTCTAGATCTAAAGTGAGTCTCTTCTAGGCAGCAAATATATGGATCCTGTTCTATTCAGCTAGTCTGTGTCTTTTGGTTGAAGCATTTATTCCATTTATAGTTCAGTTCAGTCGCTCAGTCTTTTCCGACTCTTTGCGACCCCATGAATCGCAGCACGCCAGGCCTCCCTGTCCATCACCATCTCCCGGAGTTCACTCAGACTCACGGCCATCGAGTCCGTGATGCCATCCAGCCATCTCATCCTCTGTCGTCCCCTTCTCCTCCTGCCCCCAATCCCTCCCAGCATCAGAGTCTTTTCCAATGAGTCAACTCTTCGCATGAGGTGGCCAAAGTTAGAGTAATTACTGATATGTGTGTTCCTATTGCAATTTTGTTAATTGTTTTAGTTTTTTTTTCCTTCTGGTAGGTCTTTTCTTATTTTGTGCTCTACTCTTGTGATTTGATGACTGTCTTTAGTGTTATGTTTGGTTCCTTTTTTTGTGTGTGTATACTTTTTTTGATTTTGTGGTTATCATGAAACTCCTGTATATTTTTCCATGCTTATTTTAAGTTGCTGATCTCCTAGTTTCAAACACATTTTAGGTACCCTGCATTTGTGCTCTCCTCCCCTCATAATTATTTTGATATTATATTTTGCATCTAATTATTTAGTGTATCCCTTAACTGTTTATTGTGAATACAAATTATTTCACAACTTTTGTCATTAAATATCCCTTCTAACTTTGCACATGGATTATTTCCTACCTTTATTCTATGTTTGCCTTTACCAGTGAGCTTTTCCAGTTTGTAATAGTCTTGTTTCTAGTTATGGTATTTTCTTTTCCACCTAATTCCTGTAGCATTTGTTGTAAAGGTGATTTGGTGCTACTGAAATCTTCTAGCTTTTGTTTGCGCCATCAAATCTGAATGAGCTGGGTGGAATATTCTTGGTTGTATGTTTTTTTCTCTTTAATCACTTTAAGTATATTATGCCACTCCCTTCTGGCCTGCAGTTTCTTCTGAAAAATCAGCTGATAGTCTTATGGGAGTTCCCTTGTATATTATTTGTTGCTTTTCCCTTGTTGCTTTTAATATCCTCTCTTTATCTTTAATTTTTGTCATTTTGATGAAATATGTCATGGTATATTCCTTTGTGGGTTAACCCTATATAGGACTCTGCACTTCCTGGACTTGAATGACTGTTTCCTTCCCCGAGCTAAAAGAAGGTTTATGTCTGTTATCTCTTAAAATACCTTCTTGGGCCCTTTCTCTTTCTCTTTTCCTTCTAGGAGCCCTACATAATGCAATATTAGCACACTTGGTGTTATCTCAGGGTTCATTTAAACCATCCTCATTTCTTCTCATTCTTTTTTATTTCTGTTCAGTGGCAGTGATTTCCACTGCTCTGTCTACCATCTCACTGATCTGTTCTGTTTCATTTAGTCTAGTATCAATTCCTTCTAGTGTATTTTTCATTTCAACTATTGTATTCTTCCATTCTGTTAAGTCATTCTTTATGTTTTCTGTTTGTTAACAACTTATAATTTCTTGCTCTGTGCATCTAGTCTCCTCCCAATTTCTTTGATCATCTTTATGATCATTACTCTTAACTGTTTCTCAGTTAGATTGCCTGTATCCATGTTACTTTGTTCTCCTGTGGTTTGATCTTGTTCCTTCATCTGAAACATCTTCCTCTGTCACCTCATTTTGAGTAAATTGCTATTTGTGTTTTTATATATGTGGTAGGTTGGTTATGTATCTTGACCTTGGAGAAGAGGCCCTTTGTGGGAAACAGTGCAGTGTCCAAGGAGTGCACTCCCCTCTCAGCAGCCAGGTCCAGCTGGTCCCAGGCTAGTATCTGGCCTGCATTTGGTGGAGCTGGGTCTTGGTCCTCTGGTGGGCAGGCTGCTTGCCCTTTCATCCAGGCGTTTATGCAGTGTATAGTTTGGTAACATTATAACATGTCCTGGCTTCCTATACAAAAGAATTGTGCACACATATAAATGTGTGTGTACATGTGTGCAAACACACACACACACAGTGCTTATTGAACTGATCACATGCATGACTTCAGACTATTCTTTAGCAAATACGTTTTTATTAGTTTAAAAATCATTAATCTCCTATATACTAATTTGTATGTCCCTAATTGTTAATGTTTGACATTATGCAAGGATTTTTAAAGCACAGAGAAGACAATTTAACAAACTATTACCTTAAAAATTCCTTTCATACAAGAAAAGGGGGGGTGGTATTGATAGAATGTGTTAGTATTCTTCAACCTCTCTAATTTTTCTCTCTTCCTTTCTTTGACTGGGGGAGGGGATGATAGATGGTAGGAGAACAAGACTAAATGTGCCAATCCAGTGTATGGATTCTTTAATACTGAAAAATCTGTTTAGATCATTGACAAATTGAGTTTTTCCAGATTTCTGGACAGAACTGTACAATATATTAAGATTGTGATTCAAAACCACATTCAGCAGGCAGAGTAAAGTCCTCTCTTTGGGTCCAGATGTTGTTCCTTATTTGTGGTAAGCTCTAAGCCCATGAACAAGTTTCTTAACCCTCTTGCCTTCTTGTTTCTTGTATGTGTGTTGAAGTAGGGCCAGGAAAGCTACAGTAAATACTAGGAAGAGGGAAGGATAGGCTACACATGATAGCTGCTGGTTCTTACAATGATTAGTAAGACTTCTTACTTTGGAAGTACAGTAAGGTCTTGATAGGATCCCAATTCTGCTTTCTGAGAGAAGCTCCTTTGTCCTTTATTTTCCACAGCCCCTGACTTTGCTTTTTGGGAATTATTCCTTCCCCATCATCCTTTGTGTCTGTATCTGTGTGTGTGTGTGCAGCTCAGTCGTGTTCGACTCTTTGCGACCCCATGTTCTGTAGCCCTCTAGGCTCCTCTGTCTATAGGATTTCCAGACAAGAATACTGGAGTGGGTTGCCATTTCCTTCTCCTGGGAATCTTCCCAACCCAGGGATCAAACTCACATCTCTGGCATCTCTGGCATTGGTAGGCAGGTTCTTTACCACTGGTGCCACTTGGGAAGCCTGAACACCCATCTGAAATGGGTGTTAGAGAGTGTGCCTTTATTGGAGGCTGCACTGGATTCTCATCCTGTGTCCTATTAGTGCAAATTTGGACTTTCTGGGGAGAGTATGGTAACTAGTGGGGTCTTTTTGCTAATAGAGTTGCCTCAAAAATGTAGTTTTTAATTCTGTTTGCCTCCAGTCAGCTGTATGTAAAAATATCAAAACCAAAAATCTCCCTTGCTCATAGTTGCTTAGCCTACAAACTAGTTGATTAGTTATTTTCCTCAGACCATCCACCTCTCCCTCATCTTAATGACTGCTACCTTGTGGCCACCTGAAACAGTACATTTGATTAGGGATTAATCTGACTTTTTGCTCCTAGGCTGGCTTCCATTATGTGGCTAGAACTCTTAAGAGAGATTGTTGGAATACATTTTTTGTTGCTGTTATACATTTTTTTGTTGTTGTTAGCAGCAGAGAAGCAACTGGATTTTCTATTCCTTCAAGGTGCCCTGTATTCTTGGATTATTCATTAAGTTAGAAGTAGTCTGTAGTCAGAGAGAGCCTCCCTAAGCAGAGTTGTATTCTTTTTTTTTTTCTCTTGCAAATGAACTAATTCTTGCCTAAAGTGATTTGTTTATGAGGATTAAAACACCAAGGAACTGTCACTACATTACATCATTATGACTTTTTCTGGCTGCTTTTACTAGAACTATTGTCTTGTTAGGCACTTGGGTCTCTTTTTAAATGATATTTTGCCAAGATAGTGTATATGGTATAGTGAAGTAAAAAAGGATCATCAACCTTTGTCTCTTTGCTATCTGCTTTCTGTCCCTACCATGTTATACAGTTAATACACATGCTTTGGGTTTATCTTATAATCACTCTTTTGGTCATAAGAATTTCTGTAGCATTTAGCATAAAGGCTAAGTTGTAAGAAAGAGACTTAAAACTGTAGTGGCTCAAACATAATTTAACTATCTCTTATAGAAAAGTTGAAAGGTAGGTAGATGGTAGATAAACAGCTCTGCTTTCTTGAAATAGTCCAGGAACAGCCCCTAAAGAAACCTGGGAATCAATTTTAATGGTTTTTGTTGTTAAGATTCTGGTCTTACCCTGCAACTGTAGTTTTGCTTGTTTGTTTTAATATTCACTCATTTTTTATTTGGCTGCACTGGACCTTAGCTGTAGCATATGGGATCTAGCTTCCTGACCAGGAGAGGAACCTGGGCCTCCTGCATTGGGAGCTTGGAGTCTTAGCCACTGGATCACCAGGGAAGTCCCTGCTTTTTATTTTTTTAAAGGCAATGAAATTCTGAGTATGAAATATTTGAAACAAAATAGAAATATTTTAGAGAGATCACACATAAACACATATTAATAAAGTTCTTTGATTTCTAGCCGTAATGGAGTGGCATTACTGGTACTATTTGTTCTCTTTGACTGTAAATAGCTGGGAAATGAGACAGAAATATATGAAAGTCATTATTTTCAGAAAATTGATATGAAGCAGCAAAGGTCAGAGTCAGTGATTCCTGAGAAAAAAGAAACAGATGAGGTGAGCCCTTTAATTGCCCTTGTTTTCTGCCTAGAGGCATTTTTAAATATCTGGTGCAGGGAAAGGAAAGCCAAATAGAGCACAGTGGTCTTGCTTGACTGATATAAAGGTTAGAGTTGGAGAGGCTCAGATAGCTGGAATCATTAGATCAGAATACTAAAGAAGATGGACTTAAGTACTCAAAGAAAGAGCATCATAAATCTTCATGTAGTCCTCTTGAGACCTTTGTTAAATACTAAGCTGTGCATGTGTAGGTAAAACTCCATAAGGGCACCCATAAAGTTATTAGGAAATTGTAATCTAAAAAATGTCAAGTGCTTACAAGGTTGAGAGATGTTTGAGTTCTGAATAAGCAGAGTGGAGAGACTTTGTTGAACACCTGGAGCATTCAGTAGAGGCCCCAGATTGGTAACACCTCAGAGTAAGGCTGAATTTGACCTGGTGACTAATGGCTACTCTATACTTGCTCTAACAAATCTTTGCAGAAAGCTGAAAAGAATGAAGTTGAACAGTAAATAATAATCCCTTGAAACAATATTTTCTCTTTAAAAGGAAGATCATAAAATCTATAAATTCAACAATATTATATTCATAGTTTCCATAATAAATGTGTGTGTATTTGCTTACATACATTCATACACAGACACACACACACACACACACACACAATGAACTACTAGATTTGCAAAGAGGAAGAAAAATCAATAGAAACAGACACAGAAATGACAAATATTAGTTGGCAAAGACTTTAAAATATCTAAAATATGGTTAGTATGCTCAAAGACTTAAAAGGACATAAACTGCAGACCTAAGAATCTCAGTAAGTTACAAGTAGGATTACAAACAGAACCACACTGTGGTGTATTGTAGTCAAATCACCAAGTGCTAGTGATGTAGAGAAAATATTAAAAGCAGTAAGAGGAGGAAAAAAACAACATAAGGAAGCAAAGAAAAAAAAAATCATTGCCGACTTCTCATCAGAAGATAAGCAAGCTGGAAAGCAATGGAATGATATATTTAAAGGGCTGAAAGAAAAAAAAAAAATTCAACCTAAAATTACTTTTAAAAACAAAGGCAAAATAACGTTCCAAATAAGCAAAGTAAGAAAATTTTCTGTCAGTATACGTATATTATAAGAAATCTTAAAATGTTCTTTAGGCTGAATGAATATGATACTGAGTGAAGACTCAGTCTACACAAAGGAAAGAAGCAATAGAAAATGGCAAATATGTATGTCTAAAATATATCAAAATTAAATTATACATTTCCATATATTGCTTGGATCAAAGAAATCACAAGAGAATATGTAAAATGTTTTAAACAGAATGATAATGAAAATACAGTATGTCACATTTTGTAAGATACAGCTATTGGATTACTAAAGAAATGCTTAGACAAAAATTTAAAGTTACAGATTCTTACATTAGAAAAGAAGGAAAGTGTAAAGTTTATGGCATAAGCCTCCCTCTTGACCAGATGCATTTGACAAAATTCAAACCTCTTCATGATAAAAACTCACAGCAGACCCAGAATAGACAGAAACTTCTTCAATCTGATAAAGGGCATTTATAAAACATCTGTAGCTAACATTACATTTAGTAATAAAAGACTGAATGCTTTCTCTATAAGATTAGGAAGAAGGTAAGAATGTCCACTTACACAGCTTATAATTAACATTATATAGGAATTCATAGCCAGTGCGGTAAGATAAAAATAATAAAAGGAATCTGATTAAAAGTAAAACTATTTGCAGTTGACATAATATAGTAATGCATAGAAAATCCTAAGGACTTTATGAGGAAGGTACTAAAACTCCTCTAGGTGAATTTGACAGCATCAAAGGATATCAGGTCACCATACAAAAGTCAACTATATTTTTATATTCTGACATCCAAACAATTTATGAATGCTACATACTGGCATCCATAAGCATGAACAATGGTGACTGCAGCCATGAAGTTAAAAGATGCTTGATCTTTGGAAGAAAAGCTATGACCAACCTAGACAGCATATTAAAAAGCAGAGACGTTACTTTGCCAGTACAAGACTACTTTCCAGTAGTCTTGTATGGGTGTGAGAGTTGGACTATAAAGAAAGCTGAGCTCCAAAGAATTGATGCTTCTGAACTGTGGTGTTGGAGATGACTCTTGAGAGTCCCTTGGACTGCAAGGAGATCATACCAGTCAATCCTCAGGGAAATCAGTCCTGAATATTCATTGGAAGGACTGATGGCTGAAGCTGAAACTCCAGTACTTTGGCCACCTGATGCAAAGAACTGACTCATTGGAAAAGAACCTGATTCTGGGAAAGATTGAAGGCAGGAGGATAAGGGGATGACAGAGGATGAGATGGTTGGATGGAATCACCGACTTGATGGACATGAATTTGAGCAAGCTCCAGGAGTTTGGTGATGGACAGGGAAACCTGGTGTGCTACAGTCCATGGGGTTGCAAAGAGTCAGACACAACTGAGCAACTGATAAACGTGAAATACATAGAGATAAAATTTTAAAACTATGCAACATAGCTGAGAGAAATGACCAGTATCTGAATAAACAGAAATAATACCTCATACGTGATCAGAAGATTCAGTGTTGTTAAGATGTTAATTCTCCACTAATAGATCTATGGATGTAATGCAGTCCTATTCAAAATGCTGGTTATTTATTTAAAGAGACTGTAAGGCTGATTCTCAAATTTAGAATTGTCGAAACAATATTGGGAAAGAGCAATTTGGAGAATTTACTGGATTTTAAGAATTACACTAAACTACAATGATAGTGTGATACTGGGTCATGGTGTTGACACAGGTAGGTAGGTATGTAGGTAAATGATGGAAAGATATCCTAAGGGTTCTCTGTGTGTATGTAAATATATATACAGCATATAGTATTCATATGGGTAGTCTTTTATCTATTCTAGGATAGTTTTTTTTTCTATTAAAGGATTAAAGAATCTTTTCAACAAATGATTCAGGAACTAGATATCCTATAGAAAATAATGAATCTGGACCATACCTCATACAATACACAGAGCTTGACGTGAATTGGATTATAGATCTAGAAGTTAAAGCTGTAAAACTCTTTGATATTTTAGAAACATGAGTAAATCATTATGACTTTGTGTTAAGCAAATATTTCCTAGGACATAAAAAAGAACTTTCCATAAAGGAACATTTGAAAAATTAGGCTGCATCAAAATTAGAATCTTTTGCTGCTCAAAAGACACCTTTAGGAAAATGAAAGGCAAGCTACAGATTGGGAGCTGTAAGTATTTACAATGCGTATAGCCTTATATACTTATATATAGCTTATAGTCTTATAAGGTAGCTAATTAAATATGAACAAAAGATTTTAAAAGACATTTCATTAAGGGAAGTCATATGAAAACATGTTCTATATCAGGGATTGGAAGACTATAGCCCATGCACCAAATCTGGCCTATTGTCTGTTTTTGGAGACAAAGTCTTATTGATAAATGGTTAAACCCTTTCATTTATGGAAGCTTTCATGCTATGACAGCAGAGTTGAGCAGTTATTAAACAGACCATGTGCCCATAAAACAAATATTTCATGTCTCTCTCTTTAAAGAAAGTTTGCTATCCCTTCATCTAAAGGAATGAAATTCCAGGAAAGGCTAAGTTCTTCTAGGTGTGCAGACAGCAGAGAAGTTTGGCCTAATTTTATGTATTTTTTTTCCAGGATAAATCTTATTATTCTCGGAATTGTAATTATTTTACAGTTGGATCTTCTTTATTTTTTTTAAATCATAGTTAACTCATTTTTATTACTAAGCTAACAGACTCTGTTAAAGGCAAGATTAATTTATACAAGTTTTTCTTTAAGTCTTGGTAACTTAAAGTGTAATATGAGAAAGCTCTGTCTTATTCTGAGGAACAAACTATTTCAGGGTTAAAACAGTGATGTAAAAAGAGAAAAAAAAATAACAGCGAAAGAGTGATATAGATTCCTGATGTTAAGCAGAAGTTAGTACCAGTAGGTACTGTACTCAAAACGACTTGGGTTAATCAGCTTGTACTTATTTCCATCAGTAACTTAAATGGTGACTGCAAATAATCAAAGATGAGGATTGAAGGCTTATACTGCCTTCCTGAGGACTGACTGCCCAGTCTAACTGCCCAGGTCCGCTCATGGATGTATTTGCCCTGATTGTCACTAGAAGTAGGACCTCCTATTTCCAGTGAAGATGAAGGCATGTAGTGGTCTGTGATCAGTTCAACCTACTCCAGAGAGACGTAGGGAGTCGAATTCTTCGTGGTCTGACAGGCCAAGCTTAATGCTAACTGAGGAGTCTAGACGCTGGGTATGCTTCACATTCTTTTTTATTTCTTGTTGCTTCAGCTTTGTTCTGATTTGTTACACTGTAAGTTACATAAGCTATTGTATGTGTGCTCAGTCGAATCCGAGTCTCTGTGACCCCATGGACTGTAGCCCACCAGGGTCTTCTGACCAAGAAATTTTCCAGGCAAGAATACTGGAGTGGCTTGCCATTTCCTACTCCAGGGGACCTTCCCAACTCAGGGATCAAACCTGCTTCTCTTACATTGCCAAATGGATTCTGCCACCTGGGAATCCCATGTAAGCTATTACATCATTGGTAATATAAATTGTTTACAAAAACATGTTTTGTCTTTGAGGTACAACAGGTGTTAATCTCCTTTAATTGAAATAGCCATATACTTATCTGTAACATATTTACAATCATAATTATTTTTTAGACCTGTTTCCAAGCAAGAATCCCTTGTTCAAAGAAAGAATCCCCTAGAAGAAGTGGGGTAGCCCTCATAGTCAACATAAAAGTCTGAAAAGCAGTACTTGGGTGCAGTCTCAAAAATGACAGGATGATCTTGGTTCGTTTCCAAGGCAAACCATTCAACATCACAGTAATCCAACACTATGCCCCAACCACTAATGCCAAAGAAGCTGACGTTGAATGGTTCTATGAAGACCTATAAGACCTCCTAGAACTAACTCCAAAAAAAGATGTCCTTTTCATTGGAGGGGATTGAAATGCAAAAGTAGGAAGTCAAGTAGGCAAGTTTGGCCTTGTAGTCCAAAATGAAGCAGGGCAAAGTTTAACAGAATTTTCCCAAGAGAACACACTGGTCATAGCAGACGCCCTCTTCCAACAACACAAGAGATGACTCTACTCATGGACATTACCAGATGGTCAATACCAAATCAGATTGATTATATTCTTTGCAGCTGAAGATGGAGAAACTCCAGACAGTCAGCAAAAATAAGACCTGGAGCTAACTGTGACTCAGATCATGAGCTCCTTATTGCAAAATTCAGGCTTAAATTGAAAAAAAAAGTAGGGAAAGCCACTCGGCCATTCTGGTATGACCTAAATCAAATCCCCCATATAATTATCTAACGGAAGTGATGAGTAGATTCCAGGGAAAGGATCTGGTAGATAAACTGCCTGAAGAATTATGGATGGAGGTTTGCAACATTGTATAGGAAGCAGTGACCAAAATCATCCCAAAGAAAAAGAAATGCAAGAAGGCAAAGTGGTTGCCTGAGGAGGTTTTACAAATAGCTGAGACAAGAAGAGGAACGAAAGGGAAAGATAAACCTAACTAAATGCAGAAGTTAAGTTGCTCAGTCATGTCCAACTCTTTGTGACCCCATGGACTGTAGCCTGCCAGGCTCCTCTATCCATGGGATTCTCCAGGCAAGAATGCTGGAGTGGGTTACCATTTCATTCTCCAGGGGATCTTCCCGACCCAGGGATCGAACCCGGATCTCCCGCATTGGAGGCAGATGCTTTAACCTCTGAGCCACCAGAGTTCTGGAGAATAGCAAGGAGAGAAAGCCTTCTTAGGTGAACAGTGCAAGACATAGCGGAAAATGATAGAATAAGAAGGACTAGAGATCTCGTCAAGAAAATTGGAGCGATCAAGGTAACATATGCAAGGATGGCCATTATAAAGAACAGAAATAGTATGGACCTAACAGAAGCAGATGAGCTTCCCTGCTAGCTCAGGCAGTAAAGAATCTGCCTGCAGTGCAGGAGACCTGGGTTCGATCCCTGGGTCAGGAAGATCCTCTAGAGAAGGGAAGGGCAACCCACTTCAGTATTCTTGCCTGGAGAATCCCATGGACAGAGGAGCCTGGCAGGCTACAGTCCATGGGGTCACAAGGGTCGGATACGACTTAGCAACTATGGTCACCACCACATGGGCTAACATCAACTCCATAAATTTTTATTTTTCTCTATTTTTCCATGAGCTAAAAATCAGTTTGATTACCAAACAAAGTTGCATTTTATAGGAAAATTTTCTGACCGGAGTAAAATTTAATGAAAGAATGCTTAAGATCATCTTTGATTTCCCCATGCTTACTTCATCATACTTCAAGACCTCGGTTCAGTTCAGTCAGTTCAGTCGCTCAGTCGTGTCTGACTCTTTGCGACCCCATGAATCACAGCACGCCAGGCCTCCCTGTCCATCACCAACTCCCGGAGTTCACTCAGACTCAAGTCCATCGAGTCAGTGATGTCATCCAGCCATCTCATCCTCTGTCATCCCCTTCTCCTCCTGCCCCCAATCCCTCCCAGCATCAGAGTCTTTTCCAACGAGTCAACTCTTCGCATGAGGTGGCCAAAGTACTGGAGTTTCAGCGTCAGCATCATTCCTTCCAAAGAAATCCCAAGGCTGATCTTCAGAATGGACTGGTTGGATCTCCTTGCAGTCCAAGGGACTCTCAAGAGTCTTCTCCAACACCACAGTTCAAAAGCATTAATTCTTCAACGCTCAGCCTTCTTCACAGTCCAACTCTCACATCCATACATGACCACTGGAAAAACCATAGCCTTGACTAGACGGACTTTAGTCGGCAAAGTAATATCTCTGCTTTAGAATATGTTATCTAGGTTGGTCATAACTTTTCTTCCAAGGAGTAAGCATCTTTTAATTTCATGGCTGCAGTCACCATCTGCAGTGATTTTGGAGCCCCCAAAAGTAAAGTCAGCCACTGTTTCCACTCTTTCCCCATCTATTTCCCAAGAAGTGATGGGACCAGATGCCATGATCTTAGTTTTCTGAATGTTGAGCTTTAAGTCAACTTTTTCACTCTCCATTTTCACTTTCATCAAGAGGCTTTTTAGTTCCTCTTCACTTTCTGCCATAAGGATGGTGTCATCTGCATATCTGAGGTTATTAATATTTCTCTCGGCAATCTTGATCCCAGCTTGTGTTTCTTCCAGTCCAGCGTTTCTCATGATGTACTTTGCATATCAGTTAAATAAGCAGGGTGACAATATACAGCCTTGATGTACTCCTTTCCCTATTTGGAACCAGTGTGTTGTTGCATGTCCAGTTCTAACTGTTGCTTCCTGACCTGCATACAGATTTCTCAAGAGGCAGGTCAGGTGGTCCGGTATTCCCATCTCTTTCAGAATTTTCCACAGTTTATTGTGATCCACACAGTCAAAGGCTTTGGCATAGTCAATAAAGCAGAAATAGATGTTTTTCTGGAACTCTCTTCCTTTTTCGATGATCCAGCGGATGTTGGCAATTTGGTCTCTGGTTTCTTTGCCTTTTCTAAAGCCAGCTTGGACATCAGGAAGTTCACAGTTCACATATTGCTGAAGCCTGGCTTGGAGAATTTTGAGCATTACTTTACTAGCATGTGAGATGAGTGCAATTGTGCGGTAGTTTGAGCATTCTTTTGCATTGCCTTTCTTTGGGATTGGAATGAAAACTAACCTTTTCCAGTCCTGTGGCCACTGCTGAGTTTTCCAAACTTGCTGGCATATTGAGTGCAGTATTTAAATCTTGAATCCATCCTCTAGTCTTCATTTCTTCTTTATCTCTCACCTCATTTCCAGTCCAGGCCATTTTCATATTTTATTCTGTGTTTTAGTCAGAATAAGCCCTGGAGTAACAAATTAACCTTCTAATCTCAGTAATTTAGCACAGCAAAAGTTTACAGTGGCTTACATAATGTCCCGTGTGGTGTGAGCTATGACCCTCTTCCATCTTGTAGCTGTCATATCTGCACTGTATAGCTCTAGGTGATCAGGTGGACTGAGAATAACTATATCCGTTTTGTTCACAGTCTGTTGGTCAGAACTAGTGACATGGCTCCAACCTAACTGCAGTGAAGGCTGGGATATGTAGGACAGCACATGAAATATTTAGAAATCACATTATCTGACCTCATTTAGATTATTATAAATGGTTTTATAAATGGTGTCCTAATTGGTTTCCTTATTTATTCTCATATCCCAGTACATTATCTACCTAGTGGCTTGACTGCTCAGAAAAAAAGTTGTATTACTATCTTGTGAATAACTTCCTTTTGGCATAAAATCCAGCACTTTACCCTCACCTGTGCGACTACTGCATGATACGGTCCTTGCCTTCTTCACTTCTTTCATGAATGGCAGTTAGTATTATTACAGTATTCATAGATAATATTTATTTTGAAAAGGCATTTTTAGTTTGCCTATAGTTATGAAAATGTGATTTAAAAGTATCACATTTGCAGAATCACAGTAGTAACTATAAACGGTAATACCAAAAGAAGTCCTAATTTATATGTCAGTCTCTGCAGTCACATTATATACAAAATTAGAGTCTGGAAAAAAAAAGCATTTTGAGAACACTGGTATAATAAAAATGTTATAATAAATGAATTCTATGTAGTAGAGTTATAATAACTCTCTGTCTTTGACAAGAAATGATCTCTTAAATGTTTTCCCTGGCTAAAGTTTATATGAAAGATATTTTTTTATGGTTATATGTATAAAAATTAATAAAGTTTAATCTTTAGAGAAGTTTTAGTTTTATAGCAAAATTGAGTTGAAAATACAGAGTTCCCATATATCCCCTGTCCCTACACAGATATGACTTCCCTTACTGTCAACATACTGCATAAAGGTCGTGTTTGTATAACAATCTATGAACTTACACTGACACATCCTTATCACTCAAAGTCCATAGTTTACAATAGGGTTCACTTTCAGTGTTGTGCCTTCAATGGGTTTTGACAATAAATGCAATTTTTAGACATGTTTTTCATGAAGTTTGTGATTTGCCATTAAGTAGTTATCGCCCTTCAGTTGTAGTTTCAATTTCTTCTGTTATACTGTCTTCAGTTTCTTCCTTGGCAAGATGAAGCTCCTAGTTAATTATCCAAAATACACACAAACCCTGTCTCTGCTCCCCACCCTGAACTGTGATTGTTTTCTAGTTGGAATGGTTGAAATATTTTCATAAAGTAATTAATTTGTAATCTCACAAACTGTGGATTAGAGCAGTGCTTTTGCCAAAAGATAAAGGACATAAGATTCAAATCTCATTTTCAAATATTCATGAAAGAAAGACTTGATATAAATTTTTTGTCATTTCTGAACTGTGAATCCTAGGAATGAAGTTTTTAACAAACTTTAATTAAAATAAAGATTTATATATTTGTATGTAGCAGTGTTCCTGTTTTTGATAATTTTTGGCATTCAAAAATATTCCTATTTTAGCAATGAAAATTACATATAGTAAAATTGAGTACTGTGTGGTTTGTTACATGGATTTAGATCTAGTACAGTTCAAATGACTTGTCCTATACTTGATACCTGCTTACATATAAAAGGCTCATGTAACAGTTTTTGCATGGTGTTAGTACTGACATTTTTGTTTCTTTTCCTTTGCTGATTTACTTCTGTTTCAGCCCTTGACCATTAATAAAATATTAAATAACAAGGAGATTATCCTACTAGGTACACAATATTGAATGAAAACAGGTGTTTATGGGATAAAAAGATAAGGAAATAAAATATTTGAAAAATTGATGTACCATTCTTTAATGTAATTAGATGCTTTGTAAAGAAATTTGGGATTGTATGACAAGAGTCAAGGAAGTTATTAAGCAATCTGTGTGAAAACCTAACTGTCTTTGTGCTTTAACTAGCTGTGTTTGTCTTGTTCACAGTAACTGTAGTACTGAATGGAAGTGGCTTGTAGACAGAGCAAGAGTTGGCAGCCGATGGACATGGCTTCAAGCCCAGATTTCAGAGCTAGAATACAAAATCCAACAACTAACAGATGTTCACAGGCAGATTCGTGCCTCCAAGGTATTGTGTGTTCTTCTGTTTAAAAACAAAAATACTGGTTTTAGTTTCTTCTCATCCCTCCACATAAAATAATTGTTACTAGGCTTTATAAAAATGTAATGTTTTAAGATTTGATATATTCTATAAGTTGAAACTATTTTTAGAATTTATCACAATCATTTTATCATATCAAGCAGTTAAAGAATTTCTTTACTGGATTCCAGTTAATGCAGATGATACACATTTTTTATAAGCCTGACTTTGTTAGCATTTATTTTAACTTGTGTGAAATTCTGAGTGTATCTTATTGAAATCTCTTTAGAATTTTTTGTTTCAAGAAAAATTATAAATGCATAAAAAAGTTCTAGAAAGCAATTTAATGAATACCTCTGTACTCACCCCCAAATTTATCAAATATAAAATTTTTACTAGTTTGGGTGTAGTTTTTAGAATAATAAAGCATTACTTTATAGCTGGAATATTTGTATAGTCCTTCCTGATCCAATTCCCTTTCTCCATGCTACTGATTCCAACATATTCTTTAAAATTTGCATTTTATATTGGTGTGTAGTTGATTAACAATGTTGTGTAGTTTCAGCTGTACAACAAAGTGTATCAGTTATACATACATATACATCTATTTTTTTCAGATCCTTTTTCCTTATAGCTTATTACAAAATATTTCATATAGTTCCCTGTGCTATACATATGTCCTTGTTGATTAACTATTTTATGTATAGTAGTGTGTATATGTTAACCCCAAACTGAATTATCCCTCCCCCTTTCCCCTTTGGTAGCCATAAGTTTATCTACATCTGTGGGTCTATTTCTGTTTTGTATATGAGTTTATTTGTGTTGTTTTAATGAATAATAATGAAATAATGCAATTTGCAGCAACAAGGATAGACATAGAGATTATCATATGAAGTGAAGTAAGCCAGACAGAGAAAGACAAATACTTTATTATATCACTTGTATGTGGAATCTAAAAACACATACAAGTTTTGTGAGAAACCATATTCTACATAGTGAAACTGGACATAATGGAGATAATATTGTAAGGTTGATGCTGGCTGGTCTGAAACAAAAAAAGCTGAGAAGGGAAGGAAATAGATTCCTCAAACCATGTAGTTAATCCCACCTAGGGTCTGCACATCAATAACGATTATTGAGTTTTAAATTCTATCGTGAGTTTATATTCTGGTAGGAGAGGTAGAGCATGTAAAATATAGTTGATTTCAATATAATACAATATGTGGAATGATATGTGGTTTTAATAAGATGTGCTGCTGCTGCTGCTGCTGCTGCTAAGTCGCTTCAGTCATGTCCAACCCTGTGCGACCCCATAGACAGCAGCCCACCAGGCTCCGCCGTCCCTGGGATTCTCCAAGCAAGAACACTGGAGTGGGTTGCCATTTCCTTCTCCAGTGCATGAAAGTGAAAAGTGAAAGTGAAGTCGCTCAGTCGTGTCCAACTCCTAGTGACCCCAAGGACTGCAGCCTACCAGGCTCCTCCATCCATGGGATTTAGGTGTGGCATAGAGAGAGTGCTTAACTCTGTCTTTAAGGGTGTGCAGATCAGAGAAAACATCAGTAAATGGGTGATGCTTTAGTATGACTTTGGAAGATAAATAGTAATTTGCTTAATGAACCTATGGAACTGAAAAAGGAGTTTCGTAAAGAATTGAAGGCATTAAAAAACTGAAAATAGAACTGCCATATGACCCAGCAATCCCACTGCTGGGCATACACACTGAGGAAACCAGAATTGAGAGAGACATGTGTACCCCAATGTTCATCGCAGCACTGTTTAGAGTAGCAACGACATGGAAACAACCTAAATTAGTCCATCAGCAGACAAATGGATAAGAAGGTTGTGGTACATAGACACAATGGAGTATTTATTACTCAGCTGTTAAAAAGAACACATTTGAGTCAGTTCTAATGAAGTGGATGAAACTGGAGCCTATTATACAGAATGAAGTAAGTTAGAAAGAAAAACACTGATACAGTATATTAACATATATGAAATTTAAAAGATCGTAACAATGACCCTATATGTGAGACAGCACTTTTGGACTCTGAGAGAGAAGGCGAGGGTAGGATGATTTGAGAGAATAGCATTGAAACATGTATATTACCATATGTGAAATAGACCACCAGTCCAAGTTCGATGCATAAAGCAGGGCACTCAAAGCCAGTGCACTGGGACAACCCAGAAGGATGGGATGGGGAGGGAGGTGGGGGGGGTTCAGGATGGGGGGACACATGTACGCCCATGGCTGATTCATGTCAATGCATGGCAAAAACCACCACAGTGTTGTAAAGTAATTAGCTTCCAAATAAAATAAATAAATTAATATTAAAAAAAGAATTGAAGGCATATAACAGCATGATCTGTTTTAGGAATGACAAATTAGTATTGTATTCAAAAAAGCAGAAAGTATGAGTTGTTCAGGGATGGGAGAAGAAGCTAGGCAAGTCATGAATATTGTTTAATACTTTGTAAAATTTGGTGGTGATGTTTGTAGGAAGGTGGATAGAAGCATAGACTTAAAACCTTAGGCTTACCCATTCTGTCTGTTGAATTTGACGCAGCTGTGTTCAGGAATAATTTCTTGATGCAAGTCCTGTTCAGTTTGTTTCTCATTTTTAACCATCTTCAGCTGGGCCTTAATTGTGGCTATCTCCCAATCCTTTCAAGATCACCAAAAAAGTTCTCTTCTTTGATCATTTTCTCCGAAAGATGTCACAAGTGTTTTTTATAGCCAGTAGAGTTCTAAGAACAAATCAAGTTTAAAGCAATTTGGAAATTTCCAAGAAAATTATTCCTAGTTGAATTGATAACTAAGTTTTTTATATCTGAATCTAGACAGTCTGGTTCATTTTGCTTTGACTTGAGAAAGGTTATTTTGATATTCTGTGTTCTAAGCAGTGCTTTATACTTGTTTAAACATTTTTTGAATTTTGGTTATATATTTATATAATATATATATATCTTATTTGTAGTCAAGTATTTTAAGGTAATAAATCTTTCCAGCAATAATATGGCTTTTATATGGCTTTAAATTTTTTCTTGGTTCAAGCTAGGTGTGTGTCTGGCCCTTTGTTCCCATAAGAGTCAGATTATGTTTATTTATAGAAAATGTCATTATAATAATGCCATCAAAATACATATTTCTTTACTTTGGTAGTTTCACCTTATCTTTCTTAGAAATTAATCAAGATATTTAATTGCTTATTTATGTGCAGGCTAGTTGATTCATTAACTATTATATTGAATAGGCAAAACAACTTTTTGCTCTTATATCTTCTTGAATTATTGTAGTTCAAAAATTGAGAAGAGTGGTTTAATGCATTGTGAATGAAGCAGAACTTTTTATTTATTGTATATTGAAAGGGGAAAAAACCCTTCTCAGTTAGAGATAAGGAGAAGGGAAAGAAATTGAGATGCTCTTTTAAATAGCGTTTTTATTTTTTAAATTAATTTATTTTAATTGGAGGATAATTACAATATTGTGATGGTTTTTGCCATATACATCAACATGAATTGGCCACGGGCATAGATATGTCCCTCCATCCTGAACCCCCCTCCCACCTCCCTACCCACCCTGTCCCTCTGGGTTATCCCAGATCACCGGTTTTGCGTGCCCTGCTTCTTGCATGGAACTTGGCGCTCATCATCTACTTTACATATGGTGATGTACTTGTTTTAATATTCTCTCAAATCATCCCACTCTCACCTCCTCCCACTGAGTCCAAAAGTCTGTTCTTTACATCTGTGTCTTTGCTGCCCTACATGTGGGATCATCATTACCATCTTTCTAAATTCCATATATATGTGTTAATATTACAGTATTTGTCTTTATTTTTCTGACTTACTTTACTCTTTATGATAGGCTCCAGTTTCATCCACCTCATTAGAACTGACTCAAATGTGTTCCTTTTTACAGCTGAGTAATATTCCATTGTGTGTATGTACTATAACTCCCTTATTTATTCATCTGCAAGTGGATATCTAGGTTGCTTCCATGTCCTACCTTATAAATAGCTTTTTGAAATAAGTGTTACTTTGTATCTCTGGTCAGGAAACACACAGTGTTTTCATAGGGTAAAGTAAGGGACAGATGACCTAGAGTGTGTCATTGCCCATTCTTTGACACAGTCCAGATGGTGTAAATTTTGCTTCAATTTTTAGAAGAGTATTAGCAACATCCCTTCCTTGTTCTTGCAACAATTTTGTCAAAACATGACAGCTTCAGTATTTCTCATATTCTCTGCTCCAGCTTTTACTTAGACAGTAGCTTCTTTTCACTTTAATTTTTTTAAAATAATTTTTCTTAGTTGGAGAAACCGGCTAAATTATATTAAATAACTTCTCTTTTAGATTTCTTCTGTTATCCTATAATAGGGTCTTCCACATCTTAAATTGTGTATTTTATTTTTTAAATTTTCATTTAAGTTTTTGCTTAAAATTAGTTTTATATTATTTAAATTTTTTCATTTAAGTTTTTGGTTAAAATTAGTTTTGATGACTTTATATAAAATGTCACTGATGAAACCATGCATCTCAGATGGAACTTGAACCCACAGGCCAGGATGAAAACCTAGCCAGAACTCAGACTGGGAATTGAACCCACCGTCTTTAAATTGAGATCACACCTGATCTCAGGACTTAATGACACTCAGGTTCTTGATGTCTCATCGCAGAAAGAATTTAGTGAGAGACAAAGTGATAGGTAAGAAGTGGATTTATTTAGAGAGAAACATGGGCTGTCTCAGAAGGTAAGAGGCCCTGAAATGTGATGTGGTTAGTGTTTATGGGCTGGGTAATTTCATAGGCTAGGACGTGGGAGGATTAGTCCAACTATTTAGGGAAAAGGGATGGAGATTTCTAGGAATTGCACTATGCCCACTTTTTGACCTTTTATGGTTCACCTCAGAACTGTCATGGCACTGGTGGGTGTGTCATTTAGCAAGCTAACGTATTACCATGAGCATATAAGAGGCCCAAGCTCCACTGGAAGTCAAATATTCTACCATCTTTGGCCTGGTTGGTTCTAACCAATTTTTGTCTTGTCCTATGGGTATGTCGTTCTTTTGAAGGTTGTGCCCTGCCCGCTTCCTTCCTGTTACACTGAGGCAATTGTTTATATTTTCACATTATGTCATCTCTAATGAGGAATCTGGGAGTGGAAGTGGGGATCTCTCTAGTGTTATTATCAGGAATGATTGTCACCTGTGAGCAACTGATTTGCTTTCCTCTTATGCTAGAGTTTTCACTTGTCTCAGTTAACCCAATTTATCCTTCTAAAGAAATTTTGTGTTTTTATTTACCTTATTTTATCTATCATTAGACTATTTTCCTGATTTAAAAAAAGAAATTCAGATTAGCAAACATTGTAAAATAACCATCATGGTAACCCAACACATATATTCTTTTCCTGATTTTTAAGAACAGAAACTTATCTCTGCAATATCTCCAGAGGATTTAATCTTCTTTACTTTCTTCTCTGTTCTTGGCTATGGCAGAGAAAAATTGTGGGCCATTCTTATGTTGTGAGAGTTTTGTCCAGGGCAACAGTTTAAGAGAACAAAATGGGTTATGAAGTTGGCTATGAGTGATTCCCTTGCTGAATTTTTAAAATGTTTTTCTTAATTGAATTAACAATAGCAGGCGTTCTGCTTATAAAAAGGTAGTATTTTAAAGGTTTGGAAATTGGACTTTTGAAATTCAGAATCAGTTTTTTCCTAGAAACAATATTGTAAGTAGGGATAATAAAATCATGGTAATTCACAGCAGCCTGGCCCATAAGATAAACTGTAATAAAAACAAATGAAATTATAAATAATATAGTAAAAACTTATATTTCTTTTGTATACAGGTACTTGTGAAAAACCTGTTAGAGATTTGTACAAATTTTGGGTAGATATTTCAGATACTTTCAAGAACTTTTGAGGCTGATGATACTATGTCTGTCAAATCTAATTTAATTTTTAAGATATCAAGTAAAACAGAAGCTACTTTTAAATACATTTCTTGAGATTTCTAGAGAGCCATATTTGTGCATTCTATAAAAAGTCATTGAAGTAGGATCAACAGTTGGATTGTAAAGTTTTATCTTTATAAAAGTTACTAGTGCTGTTAAAGTATAGTTTAAGAAATGTTACTTTTACTAAGCATCATTTGTAATATATTACTATAAAATACTAAAATGGATACTTAATACAGTATCTGAATATGTTAATTCTAAAGTGATATATTCTCTCAACTATAGTGTAAACCAAGATTACTGATGCATAACAAATAATCTATAAGTAGTTTACACCCTATGTATAGCACTTATACATGATATAAGCTAGCCCATGGCAATTTAATTTATCCCATCTTGAAATGCTATACACTTGTATTATTGTTTTAGTCTGTTTTCATTTCAAGAATATAATATTTTAGCCATATTAGGCATTTAATACCTCTGCAACTAGCCTATAGGAACTTATTGATATTTTGCCAGAAAAATAGTAATATACACATATGCACACAATATACACACACACACTTAAATGTTTCATAATAATATGTATTATTTGCAGGAGCAACTGTAATAAAAGGGATAGGAAGGGAAGAAATACTATGATGAGAACTATGGAACGATTCAAATGACACTTGTGCACTCCTTCTTCCCCTTTCTCTCATTTCTTTGTTACTTCTAAGGGACCTAGGATAAGGACAGTTGGAGTGAAGAAGATAGAGAATGGGGGAAAAAATTCAGCAAGCCAGTTGAGTAGTATGTGTGTGTATGAATGGTAGGCGGGGAGTACAGAGGCAGCTAGATCCCTACTCATTTCTCCAGTTACTTACATTTCAGAAAATACCCCTTAAAGTTGAAAATTTGTGTCTATATTATTAATCAGTCTACTCTGTAAGCAAAGAGAACTTGATTAGTTTAGAGAGTACTTTTTCTCAATAGTACAGTCCTATCCATGGTTGCTGGCTGGCCACAACAGTTTTGGGGTTCTTTAGAATGCTCTGAAAGGAGTTAATATAAAGTTAGATTATTGTTTGGATGTTTGTAAGTTTGATAATTTATGAAATTTGTTGTTGTCCAGTCACTCAGTCTTGTCCAACTCTGCGACCCCACGGACTGCAGCACTCCAGGCTTCCCTGTCCTTCACCATCTCCTGGAGTTTGCTCAAACTCATGTCCATTGAGTCGGTAATGCCATCCACTGTCTCATCCTCTGTTGTCACCTTCTCCTCCTGCCCTCCATCTTTCGCAGCATCAAGGTCTTTCCCAGCATCAAGGTCTTTTCCAATAAGTTGGCTCTTTGTATCAGGTGGCCAAAGTATTGGAACTTAAGCATCATTCCTTCCAACTTTTTCTTTATTCTGAATGTATCATGTTTTTAATGCTAGTTACTAAAACCAAGAAGAAAGGCAATTGCTTGTATATAATTTATGACAGTACTTTACAAGGCTAATCCATCAAACATATACATGTTATTTTAGTTTAGATCAGTGACTTTTTTACAAAGTTAAACTAGTACTTCCGTCCAAGTTTGATGCATGAAACAGGGCACTCAAAGCTGGTGCACTGGGACAGCCCTGAGGGATGGGACGGGGAGGGAGGTGCGGGTGGGGTTCAGGCTGGGGGACACATGTACACCCATGGCTGATTCATGTCAATGTATGGCAAAACCACTACAATATTGTAAAGTAATTAGCCTCCAATTAAAATAAATAAAATAATTTTTAAAATGTTAACACTTCCAAAAAAAAAAACAAAACTAGTACTTCCAACTGTCTATTTTCTGATTTCCAGGGAATGATAAAAAGCATGGTTCATGTGCATTGTAACATTAAAGTTCTTCCAGCAATCAGTTTGTTTTCATTGCAGACTCTTTAATTGCTGTTTGTCTAGGGGATAGTGATCCTAGAAGAATGTCGACTTCCAAAAGACATACTGAAAAAGCAAGTACAATTTGCAGACCAACCAGCTTCCTTAAACACTTCTGGGACTCCCCAGATTCCTCAAGAGAGTCAAGATCCTTTACCAGAACAAGATTTTGAAATGTCACCAAGTAGCCCTACACTACTTCTTCGCAATATAGAAAAACAGGTAATGTGAAGTGTGAGTGGACTTTGAATGGATTTTGTAAACTGTTCTACTTAAATATGTTTCTTAAGAACATCAGTTTCTTAAGACATTGGTTATTGTAGTTGGTCATTTGACATTAAGTACAATTAAAATATTTAGTATATCTAGTCTAATAGTGATATAATTAAAGTTATTTAAATATAATATGTTAAGCGTTGGCACATAGCTATAGGGTGATAACTCATTATACTAGGGTTGGAAAATCTTGTTTTCTAACAAAATTGCTCATCGTTAAACTTTTTTCATGGAGAAAGAACTGGGGTACCACTTAATAGATCTGAGTGGGGTATTTGATTGACTTATTGATAGAAGGTTTTAGTGAAAGATAACATCGGAATATGGATTATTTCATTAAAAAGTGATTGTGGAAATAGTCTTAATAGATCTTTGATAAATTATTTTGATTCCAAAACTTTTTCTGGTATTTAAATCCTCTTATGAATAACTCATAAATATTCAAAATAAAAAATTTTGTCTTGGGAGATGGATATATACCAAGATAATTAGCAGTGGTTTTCTCTGTGAAATATTATTACAGGTTATTTTCTTTTCATTTTTGAAACCTCTTCATACTTTCCCTTTTTTCTTAATGAACTATAGTAGATTACATGTGTAATGAAAAAGGTGTCATTCTTTTGTAGAAATGTACTGTTTCCATTGATACGGCATATGCATATTATAATTGTTATATGTGATTGTTTTGAGAATATTAATATTTATGATATATTACAAATAGGTTACATGTAAATTTGGGATAAGAGTGAATGAAAATTTGGGGTATCTGAAAAAACTGGTATATTCAAATTAGGAAAAAATTTGAGAAGGAAGCCTAAGCTTGAATTCTAGCTCCATTTATTTTCCTTTTAAATTTATTTTTAATTTGAGGATAATTGCTTTATAATATTGTGTTGATTTCTGTCATACAACATGAATCAGCCATAAGTGTGTGTGTGTGTGTGTTTATATATATATATCTCCCCTTTCTCTTGAACCTCTTTCTCACCCATCCCATCCCATTCCATGTAGGTTGTCACAGAGCACCATGTTGTCCTAGCTCGACATCACACCAATTTTATAATCCTTGATTAAGCTGCTTAATCTATCTTTTCTTCAGCTTCCTCATCTGTAATTGATTTTAATAATAGTAGTATCAGTAGTTTTAATATTATCTACTTTGCAGGTTAGTTGTAAAGATTAGCAATATTCTATGTTTAGTGCTTAATATAGTGCCTGGCATATAGTTGGCACTTAATAAATTATAGCTATAAGTTTGTTATTATTAATTTGGCTACCTCAAAGGAAACATTTTATAGATGGTATCAGGTGAATTTCAGTGTTTTAGAGGATAGGATGATTAGACAAAGGAACTGAGCAAAACCGGATATGGAAAAAGAGGAGTACTTAAAAATGTAGATTTATTTATAATAAATGGAAAAATTAGTAATGGTATAAACTGTCTTTATAGAGTAAAATATGTACTAAAACAAACATTTACTTGTTTACTTGTTTCATGAGAGGTTAAACTTTAATAGGCACTAAAGGTCTGAGATTTAACCATATTTCTTGTTAGCAACAATAAGAGGTTTACTATTTTCTTGCAGAGTGCACAGTTGACTGAAATCATCAACAGTTTGATTTCCCCTCTCAACTTGTCCCCTACATCATCACCCCTCTCTTCTAAATCGTGTAGCCATAAATGTCTGGCTAATGGCATTTCCAGGAGGTAGGTGTCAGTGGGCTAGTTTTACTTCTCAGTTTGGCTTTGCTTATTTTATTTTGTTTTGATCTTTTAAGCATTGTAACTTCTTTTTTCTTCTTAAGCATTATTAGAGTACAATCAATAAACCATGGATACATTTTTAGATAACATCAAACTTTTATAACTAAGGGAACTGTAAACCTGAGAATGAGGAAGAAAGCTTTCCAGGAAGTTTTGTAATGTTTCTTAAAAAGAAAAACAGTGATATCATTTGCTTCAGAAGTATTGCCATATTTAATATGCCTTCCATTTTGTACATTTTATAGTCTTCAGCTCCATACTGCTGTTGCAATTCATTTTAGTAAAAGATCTTATATATAGTTTGGGCATGGAAGACTGATTGTAGATACCATCCATAAAATTGAGCTTAAGTTTTACTCATTTTGTAAATGAGTCATTCTGTAGCTCAGCTTTTGTAAGATAAATTTTTTACTAAATGTAGTTAATATAGTAATTCCTACAATCCTTAGCAATTTATTATGTCATGTTAGCAAAAAATACAGATACTGTGAATCCTCTTTTGGGAACAGCATTTATTTCCTTTATTTTGCTTACTTTTCTCTTTTAAGCTTTCATTTTAAAGATAAATTAGAATTAAAAAGCTACTAGAATATTATTTTGTGAATCTAATTTTTTTGAAATAAAGTTGTAATGTGGGCTTCTTTGCCTTAAGTACCATAAAGAATTAAGTGTAATTTAGTACTGGAAATATTTATATTCATAATTATATATGATTTATTATTAAATTAAAAATAACAAGAAAGGAAAATTTATACCACAGTGAAAATTATGCTAAGTAGCTATCAGATTCTTAATGAGACTAGTAGATGTAAACTAAGTCTTAAAAATGCTGTTATTTTTATTTCTAATTTGTTGTTTTGAAAGTAATTTTTAATACTTTTACAGTTTTGTTTGTACAGGGTCATTTTTACATTATTCTATTATGGAAACAGTAATTCTGTTGGTTTTACTTTTATTTTTGTTGACTTTATATTCAATCCTTGTATCACTGATGATTCTCTTGAAAGTAAAGATTCTAATATGTTGTAATAGAAGATTATAATATCTTCATTTACAAGGACGTTTCCTCATTAAAAAAGTCATAAGTACAAGTTGAGCCACTAAGCACCATCAAATTGTGTTTTGGGGCTAAATAAATTTTAGGTTATATTTTGTTTACCTAAGTAGGCCTTATGCTATTATACTTATTTGGGTGTCGTGTGTGTGTATATGTGTGTACTAATTTTCATCTTAATGTACTTGCACATATTTTTCATCATTTATTCACAAAGTATTTATTGCTTAACTGTTGCTGTATGCCCTATAGTTAAAGTCCTAGGAACACAATGATTAAAAAGAAAAAATCTTCACTTTTAAATAGCTTAAACAGTTTAGTAGGTTAAACATGTAATTGTTTAAAATACCATATAATAATAGTGGAATTGTGTGGAGTTGTTTGAATATTTGGTTTTAATAGCTAGCATAGTTGAAAAACGTACCTCATAAAAATATACAAATGTAACATTGACTGTGTTTACCAAATCATGATACTTTTTCAATCCTATCTTTTATATAGTCAAAGGTTCTCACTGAAATCAGCAGGTAATTGCCATCTTTCCTGATGTTAAGTAGTTGTTCCTACAAACTAATTTGAAAGATTATTTCTGAAAGTTTGTAACAGGTTGAAAACCTAAAATTATTTGATAGATTTAAGAGCAGATAAAATTTTGCTCTCCAGCATTTTGAAGTGTGCTGATATATGTGTTTTAATTAATTTTATTTTCACTATGTATTTATTTTTGACAACAATGAACACTTTTTCCCAAATACTTTATACATGAATTTTTTTTTCAAAAAGCACTTATTTTCACATTTCCTATCAAAATGTTATATTCCCTTGAAGGAAAGATTATAATAGTTATTTTCTAACATTTGCTAGAAAATGTAACACAGCTCCCTTTCATCAACTCAGAGAAGATGAGAGAATTTAGAATGTTAAGAGTTTTTTAAATGCCTATTTGATCTTTAAGTTTAATAAGTCTTGTTACCAGATAACAGTAAACTGCTATATGAAACAAATGATTTGGGGGATACTCCAGATCTCATAAAAAATTTTGTGAAAATTCTATTTATGATAGTATATACTATAATATATTAACCAGGAACATAGAAACTAGAATATATTACAGATAAGAAAATAATAACACCGAAAGAAAATTTTGAGGATATGTCGTCATTGTGTTAGATACCAAAGAGAGGTACTAAAAAATATTGCTTGGTTTTATCAGTTGAGACTTTAGCAAGAATATGTAGTGTGACATGACAGAAATAAGAGTTGATTATGAATGGAATGGGAGATGAAATAAAGAGGAGTCCAGACTATATTTTCAAGGGTGCTGACTGTAAAGGCTGAAATAAAATGAATACACAAAGTCAAGGAAGTTGTTTTTGTTTTTAAGATGGAAGAAATGTAAACATCTGTATTAAAATAAAGAGAAGAGAAAGAGCCGCAGATGGGAAATGTAGAGGTACATACCACAAAGTTATGGGGGAACCTTATGACAGGAGAAAGTAATTTAAAATAATTTAACAGATTATTTTACATTACTCATATTTAAGAGTATTATCAAAATTTTAAAAATTAATCAAATACATAATTTCACATTATAGTAATATATGGAAAAGTTTTAATAAGAGATATTGATATTGAAGCGATGTAAAATTTATGTTTTGTGAAGCTTCTGACTCTAGGAGTAAAATGTCAAATGAAAGTGAAAGTTGCGTGTCTGACTCTTTGCAACCCCAAGGAATTCTCCAGGCCAGAATACTGGAGTGGGTAGCCCTTCCCTTCACCAGGAGATCTTCCCAATCCAGGGATCGAACCCAGGTCTCCCACATTGCAGATAGATTCTTCACCAGTTGAGTCACAAGGGAAGCCCATGTCAAATGAGGCCTAGTTTTATTTCTTATATCTTTCTGTTTTTTCAATATTCTTGTTATTTTTTTCCTTTATATGTAGTTTAATAGGAACAAAACATCTTTTAAACTCAGAGATTTTCAAGAGTAAGGGCTTGCTCTGTTTAATGTTATTCAAACCACAAAGTACTTACTATTCACTTTGTGTATTAAAGTAAATATGAAGGTAAGAAAATTCATTTGAGTAAGAATTTTAAAAATTCTGGTAAAATGTACATACCATAAAATTTACCATTTAATCATTTCTAAGTTTTAGGAGCATTAAGTAATTCACATTTTTGTCAATAGTCTCCATCATCCATCTCCAGAACTTTTTTCATGTTACTAAACTAAAAGTCTGTATCTATTAAATAATGCCTCCACATTCTTCCTTCTTCCTGGTTCTTAGCAACCACCATTCTATTTTACATCTCTATGAGGCTGACTATGCTAGGTATTTTATATAAATGAAATCATGTAGTGTTTGTCCTTCTGTGATTGCCTCGTTTCACTTAGCATAATGTTGTCAAGGTTCATCCATATTGTAGCATATGTCAATGTTCCCTTTTTAAGGGAATAAAATTCTACTTTATGTGTGAACATTATTTTAAACTTTAAATCAGTTTATTGACATAGTAACACAACACATTTGCCTCTCTGACACCCCCATGCCCCCTCACCCAATATATTGATAGATGTCTCCCCCTTCCTTCTCCCTGAAACAGGCTATTCAGTGAAACTGGGTAGGCCACTTCTACATCCCCGGTGTCATGCCTAAGCTCTGTGTAGCAAGGTCTCGGGCACTGCTCAGAACCTGTTAGGGAGAGAGCGGGGCAGTTAGGGCTGCACTCAGCCAGGCAGTCATCCAGCCCTAAGAACAGATCCCCCCACAACCCTCAGGCTCTGAGTTGCTGTTTTGTTTACCCATTGATCTTTGGATGAATATTTGGGTTGCTTCCACCTTTTGGCTAGTGTGAATAATGCTTCTGTGAACAGGGGTATACAAATATCTGTTGAGGTCCCAGCTTTTTATTTTTTGCATATGTACCCAGAAGGGGAATTGGTGGATTGAATAAGAGATTTATTTTTCAATTGTTTACATTGTAAATGAGAAATTATTGAATGCTGTCAACAACATTTCTAAACCAAAAGTTCAAAAAAAAAAAAAAAGCAAGAGCCCAGAAAAGTAAACAAGGCACAGCATTCTACTTTGTTTGAGACCAAATTCTGACAAAATATCAAGTTGAGGATTTGGTAGCTTTGTGTGTAAAGAGAGAAAGTCAGATCCAGAAAAATCAAGTGAAGTTTTAATAGCTTGGGTTAGAGGATGATAAATCAAAGCCCATGGCCTTGCCTATATATATATAAATATATATTCTTTTGTATATGTTTATATATTATAAATATATATATTTGTATATGTAAATATATATATTCTTTTTCATTTCTTTGCTGCATATCAGAAGCACAACATTGAGCACAGTACCAAGGAAAATAGCAAACCTACTTTGAAATAATGTGAACATTATAGGGATTTGACATGGATTTTCAGTCCAAATTTCCATCAGTGAGTCATCAAGGAATCCCTAGTTTAAAATGATTTTAGAATGGATGACACTACAAAATAGGTGTAAAGTCAAATGCAGATTCTCTCTAGGGGAAGGTACCTTCTTTCTTCAGTCAGTTCAGTTCAGTCACTCAATCCTGTCCCGATTCTTTGTGCCCTCATGGACTGTAGCAGTCAGGCATCCCTGTCCATCACCAACTCCTGGAGTTTACTCAAACTCATGTCCATTGAGTCAGTGATGCCAACCAACTATCTCAGCCCCTGTCATCCCGTTCTCTCGCCTTCAGTCTCTCCCAGCATCAGGGTCATTTCCAGTGGGTCAGTTCTTTGCATCAGGTGACCAAAGTATTGGAGTTTCAACTTCAGCATCAGTCCTTCCAGTGAATATTCAGGACTGATTTCCTTTAGGATGGACTGGTTGGATCTCCTTGCAGTCCAAGGGATTCTCAACAGTCTTCAAAACCACAGCTCAAAAGCATCAATTCTTCAGTGCTCAGCTTTCTTTATAGTCCAACTCTCACATCCATACGTAACTACTGGAAAACTACAGCTTTGACTAGACAGTCCTTTGTTGGCAAAGTAATATCTCTGCTTTTTAATATGCTGTCTACGTTGGTCATAACTTTCCTTCCAAGGAGCAAGAGTCTTTTAATTTCATGGCTGCAGTCACCATCTGCAGTGATTTTGGAGCACCCAAAAATAAACTCTGACACTGTTTCCCCATCTATTTGCCATAAAGTGATGGGACCAGATGCCATGATAGTTTTCTGAATGTTGAACTTTAAGCCAACTTTTTCACTCACCACTTTCATTTTCATCAAGAGGCTCTTTAGTTCTTCTTCACTTTCTGCCATAAGGGTGGTATCATCTGCATATCTGAGGTTATTAATATTTCTCCCAGCAATCTTGATTCCAGCTTGTGCTTTATCCAGCCCAGCATTTCTCATGATGTACTCTGCATATAAGTTAAATAAGCAGGGTGACAATATACAGCCTTGATGTACTCCTTTTCCTATTTGGAACCAATCTGTTGTTCCATGTCCACTTCTAACTGTTGCTTCCTGACCTGCATATAGGTTTCTCAAGTGGCAGGTCAGGTGGTCTGGGATTCCCATGTCTTTCAGAATTTTCCACAGTTTGTTGTGGTTCACACAGTCAAAGGCTTTAGCATAGTCAGTAAAACAGAAGTAGATATTTTTCAGGAACTCACTGTTTTTTTGATGATCCAGGAGATGTTGGCAATTTGATCTCTGGTTCCTCTGCCTTTTCTAAATCTGGCTTGATCATTTGGACGTTCACAGTTCACATACTGTTGAAACCTGGCTTGGAGAATTTTGAGCATTACTTTACTAGCATGTGAGATGAGTGCAATTGTGCAGTAGTTTGAGCATTCTTTGGCATTGCCTTTCTTTGGGATTGGAATGAAAACTGACCTTTTTCAGTTCTGTGGCCACTGCTGAGTTTTCCATATTTGCTGGCATATTGAGTGTAGCACTTTCACAGCATCATCTTTTAAGATTTGAAATAGCTCAACTGGAATTCCATCTCCACTAGCTTTGTTCATAGTGATGCTTTCTAAGACCCACTTGACTTCACATTCCAGGATGTCTGGCTCTAGGTGAGTGATCCCAGCATCATGATTATCAGGCTCGTGAAAATCTTTTCTATAGTTCTTCTGTGTATTCTTGCCACCTCTTCTTAATATCTTCTGCTTCTGTTAGGTCCAGACCATTTCTGTCCTTTTTTGAGCCCATCTTTGCATGAAATGTTCCCTTGGTATCTCTAATTTTCTTCAAGAGATCCCTTGTCTTTCCCATTCTATTGTTTTCCTCTATGTCTTTTCATTGACCACTGAGGAACACTTTCTTATCTCTGCTTTGTATTCTTTGGAACTCTGTATATCTTTCCTTTTCTCCTTTGCTTTTGCTTCTCTTCTACTCACAGCTATTTTTAAGGCCTCCTCAGACAACCACTTTGCCTTTTTCTATTTCTTTTCCTTGGGGATGGTCTTGATTCCTGTCTCCTGTACAGTGTCACAAACCTCCGTCCATAGTTCTTCAGGCACTCTGTCTATCAGATCTAATCCCTTGAATCTATTTCTCACTTCTACTGTATAATCATAAGGGATTTGATTTAGGTCATACCTGAATGGTCTAGTGGTTTTCCCTACTTTCTTCAATTTCAGTCTGAATTTGGCCATAAGAGTTCATGATCTGAGCCACAGTCAGCTCCTAGTCTTGTTTTTGCTGACTGTATAGAACTTCTCCATCTTTGGCTGCAAAGAATATAATCAATCTGATTAGGGCCAGGAAATCCTTAGAAGTCATTTTTTGAGGGCACTGATCAGCACAGTCAAATATAGTCAAGCACAAGGACCCAGAACAATAAGGTAAGGAAAATGAGAAAGTAACACCAAAAACATGCTTCTCTCGTGGCTTAGTGGTAAAGAATCTGCCTGCCAATGCAGAAGACACAGATTCAATCCCTGGTTTGGAAATATCCCATGGCAAAGAAAACGTCAACCTGCTTCAGTATTCTTGCCGTGAGAGCCCCATGGACAGAGGAGCCTGGTGTGCTATAGTCCATGGTGTTGCAAAGAGTTGGACTCGACTCAGCAACTGAGCAACAACAGCAGTAAACCCTATAGGCCAGCTATTACTGAAGACGCTGGTCACGTAGGTGCTAGGAGGCACTGAGGGACCATCTATTTTTTGTCATATCTCTTGGGAACGTAAAATGTTGCTGAATTGTTTTTGGTCTACCTAATTTGTTTGGGACTCTGTAATTAAACCAAGTACTGTTAAACTGAGGATAAACACACTATCGCGTTTTTTTCCTCTTATTATGTTTTATTTTCATGTTACATTAGGAAAACATACCTTCTCAAAAGACTGCCTTGGGACATTTAATCTCCTTTCTCCCCCCTAAAAGGTTTTAACTTTTGTTTATTCTTAATTATAGTGGCTTTTAATTTAGTTGTTTGTAGAGAACTTGAGATTATGGAAGTACACATATACTTTTTTCATGTACTTTTTGTTTTCAACATTTTGTGACCTTGGCCAAGTCAGTTAATTTCTTTACATTGCATTTTTTTAATTCTAAATTTACTGGGATACAAATCTTTTCTAAAGTAGTTTCTAGTGCTAATAGTCTTCAATCAAATGTTTATTTGTAAAGAATTCCATTTATTCAAACAAATGAAAAATAAAAACAGAAAAGTCTCAATACAGCTTAAAATGTATATCTCTTTGTAACATCACTGTTGTTCTTTGCTTTCGGTGTTTTATGTTACCTTATATCTAGAGATTTAGTGAATAAAGAGAAATTACTCAACACATTTTATTAACTTTAAAGCATAATATAGAATTTATTATGGCAAGAAGTACCCAAGACAATAGGAGGAATGATGATTCTACTCAAGTATCAAAAACTTTCAAATAAGCCATTTGGTAAGAACTAAGTCAAATTTATTACACATTGCCTTTCTTGGATGAGCCTCATCTTAGTTTTTCTTTGATAACTCAGGCTCATCCCTGTGTCCACATCCTCACAGACTATCAAGATTAATAATTGTATATCAATGAAAGAATTCACTTAATAGTTAGCAAATACATACCAAGTGATACAGGATGCCAGGCATTGGATTGGCTTGGGTTATGATGTTGAACAAAACCAGGTGTGGGCTCTGACCTTATGGTATAGAGTTTAACTGGGTAAAAATGGTATCAACTGAAGAACCACACAAATAAATGTGTAATTTAAAATCCTGGGACTTCCCTGGTGGTCTAGTGACAAAGATTCCATGTTCTTCATGCAGGGGGCCCTGGTTCAATCCCTGGTCAGGCAGCTAGTTCCCCCACACGCAACTGAAATATTCTGTGTGCCACAACTAAGACCTGGCACAAGCAAATAAATACATAAATACAAATTTTTTAAGTAAAGACTAAAAAAAAAAAAAAAATCCTGGTGGGACTTCCTTGGCAGTCTCGCTGATGGAAGTCCATGCTTCCAAGGCAGGGAGCTCAGATTATATCCCTGGTCAGGGAACTAAGATCCCATATGCCACAGACAAAATGTGAAGAAAAATTTTAAATAAAAAAGTAAAATTAAAATCCTGGTCAAGTGCTATGAAGAAAACTCATTGCATTGTTAAATAGTTCTGAAATTAGATGGGTCTGAGATCAGTCCCAACTGTAGAACTTGGTAGCATTGTGATTTTAGGCAACTTTCTAAATCACAGTTAAAATGCAAATAGTTTGCTTGCTGGGTTATTGTGAGGATCAAATGAGAGAAGTGTGATATAATTTTACTCTTGTTTTTCACTCGTTTATTATCTACCTTTCTGGATGAGAATGTAAGCTCCGTGACAGTAGGAATTCTGGTCTGTCTTCTTAACTGCTATTTTCTTGACATCTACATCAGAGTCATAACATGGACATGAATAAATACTTTTTGAATGAATGAAATATCTTTTAGGATTTCTTACAGGTAATCAGCATTCCCCCCAAAATATTTTGTACTTATTTGCTTTTTCTCTGTCATAGTCAGATTGATATGTTGTTAATTGCATGCTGCCTCCTGCAATTCTGCTTCCTCTCATCTAATTTAACTCTGGACTAGAAAATCAGATAAAGTCAGAATGGTAGAAGTACCTGTCCTCTAATAAGAGATTCTGAAGTAAAAGATAAGGCCTCTCTCTTAATAGTAACAGGAGTGAGCTTTCATCCATGGACTCATTGAGATCTTTTTTGGTTATTTAAAAGGCATTTGCAGTTTCAGCTGTATTCTGTATACTTGGATGTAATAGATAATTAAACTCGTCAGTGCTTCTAATAAAGCATTCTTATTCTAGCTTTATATCACATCATATATATATATATATATATATATATATATATAGTTGCTGCTGCTGCTAAGTCGCTTCAGTTGTGTCCGACTCTGTGCAACTCCATAGATGGCAGCCCACCAGGCTTCCCCGTCCCTGGGATTCTCCAGACGAGAATACTGGAGTGGGTTGCCATTTCCTTCTTCAGTGCATGAAAGTGAAAGAAATTTAAATTTTGATTTTTTAAAGTTTGGTTACCTATTCTGTGTTGTTATTTAGTGGACTGCATATTACTTAATGTTTGTTACAACTTTTTCAAAGTATTTAAGGTAATTTTTATAATACCCTAATGATCTGTGCGTATGTCTAAAGTAAATTCACTTGGTTAATTATTTTTCAGGGCAGCTGTTGGCCCACTTTTTATTCATTGATTCCCAACCCCCACCTCTTAGTTAATTGCAGTATCTCCCAAAAGTCAGAATTGTTTTCTTAGCTTTGTTAATCTTGGCAGCAGGGTTTAAGATGAGTCACCAGGAACTGAGCAACTGAAAAGACTGAATCTTCAAACAAATGAAGCGTTACATTTTATCATCATAGAGATTGTTATTTGTTTTTAGATCTCATACTCTAAAATGAAGATAAAATGTTGTAAGTACATCTTCATTTACCCCATGGGGTATTATCTCTGGGAAAGTGAATTTCTACTTGACATAATGTCTAGAACTTTTGTTGTTGTTTTGCTTTAATGGGTCCCAGAATATGATATGAAATTAAATTCTAATGAATCATTATCATGCTATTTATTTCCACAAATGATAATTATCTCACAAAATGTAATGATCCTTTCTAATTGGGCATCATAATTGAAAAACTGCAGCTGAACTGATAAACTAATCACATATAAAGTAATTCTCTTACCTTCATAATATTTTCAATAGTCACTTCTCAGTTATGAGAAAACATTGTTAGCAAATTCTAGGCTGAAGTTTTCAAACATAATTTTGAGTTTCAGTGACATTAAATATTGTATCAGCTAGATGTACAATATCAATAAGGAAATAAAGTGTCTCCTGATGTGTTTTCAAAGTAATACCAGTAGGATTTATTTTCTTTTGTAAAAACTTTATTTTCCCTTTTAATCTCTATTAATATAAACTTAATGTTGTAGAAAATGTTTAAATTGTGATACAACCACTGGAAGACATGTCATGCTGCTGCTGCTGCTAAGTGGCTTCAGTTGTGTCTGATTCTGTGCGACCCCAGGGATGGCAGTCCACCAGGCGCCCCTGTCCCTGGGATTCTCCAGGCAAGAACACTGGAGTAGGTTGCCATTTCCTTCTCCAAAGCATGAAAGTGAAAAGTGAAAGTGAAGTCACTCAGTCGTGTCTGACTCCTAGCGACCCCATGGACTGCAGCCAACCAGGCTCCTCCGTCCATGGGATTTTCCAGGAAGACATGTCATATAACTGTTAAAAAAATGATCTGTATTTAAAAAGATGTGGTCATATAGGAATGTACTTCCTTTCGAATGTTAGAGATGGAAAAAATCAGGATATCAAAATCATTGTGATACCATGGTGTCACAGTCAGACACGACTTACCAATTGAACAGCAACAGCCTTAGACCCTCATAGGGGTATGATTTTATAGGGGGAAAAAAAGAGACTTAATATATATTTGTGTTTAGATGCAAGGATTTAAAAAAATATTTTAGAATTTTTCAGATTTTTTTCTCTTTGCACATTTTCCTTTAAAATGAAAAAAAAAGTGAAATATTAGAAAGTCTCTATTTCAAACTATACTCTATATGTCAGAAAAACAGCTCACAGATTATACTGAAGAATCTGAGATGTACTCCCAAGCGTAGGTTAGTTAGAAATGTTAATCCATGGGGTTGCAAAGAGTTGGACATGACTGAGCCACTTTCACTTCACATTTTGGCTTCCTAGTCTCCTTGCCTTTATACTCTAAAAAATGCTCTTGAAATTAAGAGCCAGAGGTGGGAATGGCAGATGGCTCTACAATATTTGATCTGTTTTCCTCTCAAGCTTTTTTATGTAAAACTTGAACATATAGAAAGCATAGAAAAGTGAATTAGCTTATTCCTAGCTTAAATAGTTCTCAATATTTCAGCTATTTCTCTTCCTGATATATTTTTTTCCTGTGGACTTAAAAAAATAATTTTATTGATATTTTAACTATAAAAACTTTCATTTATTTCTTTGGTAAACTTTTTTTCAACATACCCACCATGTTTTTATCATCTGCTAATTTTTTATCATTCTTATAATATTTTAGTCATATTTTATCATCATCAAAAAATTCTCTATCCATATTCATATTTTGCCAGTTGTCTCAAAGTCATCTTTTTATGGACAATTTATTAGAATCAGGACCCAAACAAAATCTGTATTACATTTGGTAGTTATGTTTCCTAAGTCTCTTATTCTCGAATAGCCACTTTAAAATGTATTATAAGTTCCTAATCTGTATGCAGGTCAGGAAGCAACAGTTAGAACTGGACATGGAACAACAGACTGGTTCCAAATAGGAAAAGGAGTACGTCAAGGCTGTATATTGTCACCCTGCTTATTTAACTTCTATGCAGAGTACATCATGAGAAACTCTGGACTGGAGGAAACACAAGCTGGAATCAAGATTGCCAGGAGAAATATCAATAACCTCAGATATGCAGATGATACCACCCATATGGCAGAAAGTGAAGAGGAACTAAAAAGCTTCTTGATGAAAGTGAAAGTGGACAGTGAAAAAGTTGGCTTAAAGCTCAACATTCAGAAAATGAAGATCATGGCATCCGGTCCCATCACTTCTTGGGAAATAGATGGGGAAACAGTGGAAACAGTGTCAGACTTTATTTTTTAGGGCTCCAAAATCACTGCAGATGGTGACTGCAGCCATGAAATTAAAAGACGCTTACTCCTTGGAAGAAAAGTTATGACCAACCTAGATAGCATATTCTAAAGCAGAGACATTACTTTGCCGACTAAGGTCCGTCTAGTCAAGGCTATGGTTTTTCCAGTGGTCATGTATGGATGTGAGAGTTGGACTGTGAAGAAGGCTGAGCGCCAAAGAATTGATGCTTTTGAACTGTGGTGTTGGAGAAGACTCTTGAGAGTCTCTTGGACTGCAAGGAGATCCAACCAGTCCATTCTGAAGGAGATCAGCCCTGGCATTTCTTTGGAGGGAATGATGCTGACGCTGAAACTCCAGTACTTTGGGCACCTCAGGCGAAGAGTTGACTCATTGGAAAAGAGTCTGATGCTGGGAGGGATTGGAGGCAGGAGGAGAAAGGGGACGACAGAGGATGAGATGGCTGGATGGCATCACTGACTCGATGGCCGTGAGTCTGAGTAAACTCCGGGAGTTGGTGATGGACAGGGAGGCCTGGCATGCTGCGATTAATGGGGTCGCAAAGAATCGGACACGACTGAGCAACTGAACTGAACTGAATGCCAAAACGACTGAAATTATAGATGACATTTTAGTGTTCTTGTAAAATTAATATAAGTTCATTGTACAATAACTTAAAAATTCATAAGCTATCAAGAAGAAAGTGGAAATCACTTGTATTGCTCAGAGTATATTTCCTTTCTATCATTTTATACATAATTTTCATTGTTGAGCTCTACTGGAAGTTTTATATCTTATTTCAATAGTATATCTGAGTTTTTACACTTGAAATACTTCTTTTCCATTTTAATGGTTGTGCAAAGGTGTACCTTAATTTTTCAGAGTAGGTAAATAACTTAATTTTTTTGGTTCAGTTCAGTCACTCAGTCGCGTCTGACTCTTGGCAACCCCATGGACTGCAGCACGCCAGGCCTCCCTGTCCGTCACCAACTCCTGGAGTTTCCTCAAACTTAGGTCCATAGAGTCGGTGATGCCATCCAACCATCTCATCCGCTGTCATCCCCTTCTCCTCCCACCTTCAATCTTTCCCAGCATCCAGGTCTTTTCCAGTGAGTCAATTCTTCACATCAGGTGGCCAGAGTATTGGTGTTTCAGCTTCAGCATCATTCCTTCCAGTGACTATTCAGGACTGATTTCCTTTAGGATGGATTCGTTGGATCTCCTTGCAGTCCAAGGGACTCTCAAGAGTCTTCTCCAACACCACAGTTCAAAAGCATCAGTTCTTTGGCGCTCAGCCTTCTTTATGGTCTGTCTCTCACATCCATACTGGTAAAACCATAGCTTTGACTACAGACTTTTGTTGGCAAAGTAATGTCTCTGCTTTTTAATTGCTGCCTAGGTTGGTCATTGCTTTTTTTCCAAGGAGCAAGCATCTTTTATTTCATGGCTGCAGTCACCATCTACAGTGATTTTGGAGCCCAAGATAATGAAGTCTGTCACTGTTTCCGTTGCTGCCTCGTCTTTTGCGATGAAGTGATGGGACCAGATGCCATGATCTTAGTTCTCCGAATATTGAGCTTTAAGCCAGCTTTTTCACTCTCCTCTTTCACTTTCATCAAGAGGCTCTTTTCTTTAATTCCTCTTCACTTTCTGCCTTAAGGGTGGTGTCATCTGCATATCTGAGGTTATTGATATTTCTCCCGGCAATCTTGATTCCACCTTGTGCTTCATCCAGCCTGACATTTCGCATGATGTACTCTGCATATAAGTTAAATAAGCAGGTGACAATATACAGTCTTGACATACTCCTTTCCCAATTTGGAACCAGTCTGTTGTTCCATGTCTGGTTCTGTTGCTTCTTGACCTGTATACAGATTTCTCAGGAGGCAGGTGAGGTGGTCTGGTACTCCCATCTCTTGAAGAATTTTCCAGTTTGTCATGATCCACACATAGAAAAAAATAATAGAATGGGAGAGACTAGAGATCTCTTCAAGAAAATTAGAGATAGTAAGGGAACATTTCATGCAAAGATGGGCACAATAAAGGACAGAAATGGTATGGACCTAACAGAAGCAGAAGATATTAAGAAGAGGTGGCAAGAATACACAGAAGAACTCTATGAAAATGATCTAATGACCCAGATAACCACGATGATGTGATCACTCACCTAGAGCCAGACATCCTAGAGGGTGAAGTCAACTGGGCCTTATAAAGCATCACTGCAAACAAAGCTAGTGAAAGTGATGCAATTCCAGCTGAAGTATTTCAAATCCTAAAAGATGATGCTGTTATCAACAATAACAACCAAATGTAAGTGTTGTACTCCATATGCCAACAAATTTGGAAGACTCAGCCATGGCCATTGAACTGAAAAAGGTCAGTTTTCATCCCATTCTGAAAGAAAGGCAATACCAAAGAATACTCAAACTAATGCACAATTGCACTCATCTCACGCCCTAGCAAAATAATGCTCAAAATTCTCCAAGTGAGGCTTCGACAGTACATGAACCAAGAACGTCCAAATGTTCAAGCTGGATTTAGAAAAGGCAGAGGAACCAGAGATCAAATTTTTTTTAGAGACACATCTAATTTAGAAGGTCATTTTACAGTGTATTCCAGCATTTTCTTCTTGCTACAGTTGAAGAGACTTGTATTTTTGAGTGAATGAGGGGGGGGTGTAATTTTCCTACTTAATTCCTAGAGTAGGGAAAATGGGCTGGTCAAGGCACTGTTTTCTCTATGTAGTAGATAATGCCTGGATCTCGATCCACTGGTCATCTGAGAGAGATGCTTGTTTTTGCCATGTGGAAGACAAGTAATGCCCCTACTAGGCCATTGTAGTGAGTTTCTATAAAGTCCTATTTTATGTAATTTCTTTAAAATATCAGAATATATCTGAGTAAATAATGTGTTCATTTCTCCAAATATTGTCAAGAAAAAAAAAGATAGTAAATTCAACTATTGGCAGGACTCTGGGCATCAGGGAAGGTTTGGAAAATGTTGCCGCCTACTTTAGCTGCTATAGGTTGAGGTCATCAAAGAACTCCAGAAGACGAAAAGTAGACTTGAAATAGAGATTACAAATTATGCAAAAATAGTGATTCTTAGGCGTGTACTTTATGAATATGTCAGTTTCATAGGGATCTTATAACAAATCAGCACAAAGTATGTGGCTTAATATAGGAGATTTTTTTTCTTCCACAGTTCTGGAGGCTAGATGTTGAAAATCAAGGTGTCAGGCAGGGCCATGCTCTTTCTGAAGGTTTAAGGCAGAATCCTTCCTTGCATTTTCCTGGCTTCCGGTAGTTCCTGGCAGTCTTTGGCATTTTTGGCTTATAGGCCATTTCTCTTCTGTCTTCACATGTGAGGATGTTATTCCCTGGGATCTCTTCCTGAACTCTTTGTCTCTTCTTATAAGAACATCAGTGACTGGACTTAGGGCCACCCTAATCCACTCTGACATCATTTTACCTCATTAATTACACCTGAAAGTCTGTGTTTGCAAGTAGGGTCACAATCTGAGGTTCCTGGTAGATGTAAATGTGACAACACTCTTCAGCCCCATATAGCAAGTATGGGTATTTGTGTATGAGAATAGATTGGTAACTGGCAGGCTATCATAATCTCTTAGATAATACACATTCTAATTTTCTTCCTCATGTTGAGTTCTGCTTTTCTTAAGTGTGTTTAGTATAAGAGTACATGAATGTGGGGGAAATGTTGAAAAGTACTAAAACAGTATTTTAAAATTCTGTGTTGAATACTTGTTTTCTGCTGCTATTTCTTGAGATTAGAAGATAAAAATAACTTTAGGAAATCTTGTCTGTGTTTTTATGGTTTTAGCTTTCTAAATTTAGAGCCAGGCCCAGAAGTTTCTTATTTACTAAAAGCATTTGAGCATGGCATTATAATGATGATTCCAGTCCTTTTAAGAATATACTTTGGCTTAGGCAAAAAGTTATGAAATACTTGAACAAGTTACTAAAAATCCTAGACTATCTTTCATTGAGTTTATTATAAAACAGATTGAAAATAGACTGTTCTTCCGTATTTATTCACCATTTTCTCCACCACCAAGATGACACCAAGAACTTAGCAAATATATGTCCCTATAAGCCCATATCTTTAGATTGTTTTATTAATTTTTGTTTATTTGCAAAAGTGATTTTGGTAGGAATTAATATTCAAATATCAGTTAAAAGATTAAATGCTTCACTTCTGGGCCTTTGGTTTCTGTAGTAATCAGAGTAAAATTTTAACTAAAAAATTCACTTGAAAATTCCATTTATTCTCTGTAAAAGCAAATTGAATGCCTGTCATTATTCATAAATATCTTAACTGCTAAGATTTTCTAGAATTGTAATAGACAATCAGTTATATCAGAAAGTCATTACTATTAGAAAAATTAGGCAGTGTTAATAAAGCATGAACTCATGACTTTTGGAATATTTTCTTCGATAAAACTCTTGGTCATTTTGCACTTTTTAAATTAGAAGAAAAAAATTAAACTTTATCCATGCTTTTTCTTTTACAAATAAAAATATCTTACAGCTTTCATCTGCTTTATTATACTTACACATTTATAATGGGCATATATGATTATAAGATAAAATAAGGTACATCATAGCTTACTATCAGAAACTAACTTTTGTAAGTCAAAATTAAGAGATTTAGAATGGAATTCAAGGCAGTGTAAATATGTCTTATTTTTCTAAATGCACTCTTATAACCTTCTATTTAGAGCTTCTTTTGGCTCTTAAACTATAATATTCCATGTTTACTCATTCACTAAACTATGTAGGTGTGGTATGCAGTGTTACATGCTTCCCATATAAGTTATGGGCTTCCCCAGTGGCTCAGATGGTAAAGAATCTGCCTGCAATGCAGGAGACCTGGGTTCAGTCCCTCAGTCCAGAAGATCCCCTGGAGAAGAAAATGGCAACCCACTCTAATATTCTTGCCTAGAGAATTCATGGACAGAGGAGCCTGGCGGGCTACAATCCATGGAGTTGCAAGGAGTCGAACATGAGTGAGCAACTAACACTTTCACATTATGTGGTGTTATATAAATACCCTGTGCAAAGCACAGAGCTGGAGTGATAAATCTGAAAATGTATATATGTGTACATTTCCCCATTCATTCTATAAATATTTATTGAGCATTTGTTGTATGCCAAGTATAATATCAGGAACTTCTGATAAAAAGTTAAAACACAGTCTCTCTATTACTTACAGTTTTAGAAAAGGAAAAAGACACTAATCAGATAGTAACACAAATCATTGTAAAATTGGCATCATGAAAAATACTATGAAGAAAAGGTGAATGGTACTATCAGAACTCAGAAGGGAAATTTGACTCTGTCTTTGGAGAGACTATGCAAGGGCTCAGAGACTTACCTGAGGTACTAACTTTTGAACTGAGAGCCAAATGGTTATTGGAAATTACATAAGTGAAGGAGGATGTGAGAAAATTCCTGGAAGCAGATATTATATATAGTTGGTCTAGTACTGGAGCAAGTGTGAGTTATTTGGAATTAAAAGAGGCAATGTGGCTGAAACACAGGGAAGGAGAGGGAGTGTGACACATGAGGAGGCTGAGAGAGCAGACCAATCAGGGCCTTTTCCATTAAGGATTTAAGTACTTTTCTCAAGAGCAATGAGAAGGCTTTGAGAGATTTTAAGCAGTGTAGGCATGGGAGGAAAGGGTAAGACAGGACCAGATTTGTTTTCCTGAAAGATTAGAAGGGACTGGATGGAATAAAGTGTGAATGGATGGGGGCAGTTGCAAGGGTGTAAGGAGGAATTCTGGCAGAAAAAAGCTTGGATTAAGAGAGAGGTAATAGAAATGGAGAAAAGTGTAAGCCCAAAAACCACCCTCATTTCTTCCCCCTCCTCAATTATTTAGTTTATTTTAGAGCCAAATTGTACTATCTGCCTATTACACAGAGGCCCTAGGCTATCCTTTTGGAGATTTCTATTGTTCTCTGAACAAAAGCTTCCAGTTAGAAATCTAAAGGAGTGTGATTTGTGTCTTTGCCTGGTACTACCCCATTTGTAAGCATGCTATTTCAAAATTATATGTTGATATTTATTGATAATTTTTGTGAAAATTATGACGGTACTTGGCAGTGGCTTATTGTATTCTCAGTTTCTGGGGTTTCCTGGGTGTATCCACAATTCAGTGGGAAAACTTAGCCTTGACTCTTATTAAAATGTTTTTTCCTTCCTGGGTTTTCTCCTCCTCCTCCCGGGTCTCTTACATCTCCTGCTTTGGCAGGCAGGTTCTTTACTACTAGTGTTAGGTATTGGATTATTATCTCCTGAGAGGAAAAATAACCTTGGATTATAGAGTCCTTAGGCAGCGTTTTGTTGTCCTCCAAATAATTTCCTCTTGTTCTCCTTTACAGTAAGATTTGTTCTCTTTAGTGTAAACCATTGGGCAGAATAAGTGAGTTTTCTCAGTGGTTTGCAATAACCCTTTACAACAGCTTCCCAAGTGGCTCAGTGGTTAAAGGATATGCCTGCCAGTGTAGGAGATGAAGGTTCAATATCTGGGTTGGGAAGATCCCCCGGCAGGCTACAGTCCATGGGGTCGCAAAGAGTCTGACACGACAGAGTGCCTAACAGTTTCACTTTCATCAATTATTTATAAAATGACTTAAGTGCCAATTTTGGTGAGCTTTTTCCAATGATACTGTATTAGTCTTTGAAACTTGAAAATATAACATTTAGGGACACAAATGATAAGCTTTCCGTTTATCTTTAAACTAGCCTGTGAGCCTCTTACCAGTTCAAAAGCTGAGAGACCTCATTCAGTTGAGAAGATAGTGGCTCACCTCCTTATACCTCCTGCAGGGAAGGGGAAACAAGTTCCCATTAACAACTAGAGAACTGAACAGAGGAAAGAACTGGTTAACTGTGTTCCAGACTGCTAGGATAAAAACTCTTCATTATCCCTAGACATTACCCAAGCAATGTCTCTTTTAAGGAGCCAGAGTCATCTGCCTAGAGATATTTCTCACTTGCTAGAAGAGCCACCTTTTGTGCTAGATCTCCTCCTACTTCCTGAATCCTCCCTCTCCTGATGTGATCACCTCTAGTACTAACCACCTACTGTAACGGTCTTCTTCCTGACCTTGGTTCACTTCTGTACTTGACGTGCTTAGTACCTAACTTGATACTGGCTATCACCTATGCCTTCTGTTTACCCTTGACGTGGTAGCCCAGCTCAAAGAATGGTTTCTCAAGAGCAGACTGTAACTTGGCACTTTATACATTTCAGGTTTTTATAGTCAGTCATACATATGATATATCACAAAAAGTAACATCAGTATATGAAACTGGACCTGATCATTTGAGAGTATTAGTAGATCTTAAACCTTTCTCAGATAGATAATCTTTAGAATATTTATTAACTGATAATTAAAACTTTCATGACTAGAGCTTTCTGAAGACTGAAGTTAATATTTTAAAAATAAAATATTTATCATCAGATTTTTTTCCCTATACTGTTCTGGCAATAGACATACTCAATTATATATTTGTATGTTATCACCAAATTCCATATTTTATTATTCTCTTTTGGTTTCACCAACAGAAGCCATTCAGGTACCTTTATTTCTAGTTTCTTTCTACTATATAAAGTGTTCTTGAATTACTTGCTTTATCTGAAAGATAATAGAATATTTTATAGCTATAAATATTCAAAAACAGTGACACAGCTATAGAAAAACTGTATCATATTTACCTTTAAACACTGATTCTACTTGAACCAAATAGCACATTTAGAATTTATTTGTGATTAGCAATAGCACATATAGATTCACTTGTCCTAGAATGCTAAGTTGGCTAGCTTTTGTTTATATAAATAAGGTTGAACTGGTAGATTATAGTGCCTGAAAAGCTGAATATTTTATATGTAATCTACTGGTATAAATAAAGTTAAATTTATGTGATAAGCATAAACTCCCTCCTGATGTTCTAAAATATTTAAATAAATATTTTAAAATTAATATGAGGGATAATTATAAAATTATGCTTATTTTCATGTGTAGTTTATGTGATCTGATAAAATATTTTATAGTTTGTCTTCTGTGTCATCAGAAGTTTTAAAAAATTCTTAAAATGTAGACAGATTGCATCTTTGTTTCAGAATTCCCTGGAAAGATATGTAATGCTTATGTAAGAGCAGCTAATGATGTAGTGATGAGACTTTAGCCTTTTTAAAATCTACAATCCTGTGTAAATTCACCCTTATTGAAAAAGAATTTATGTAGATACTTTTAACACTGTAATATTCATGATTATTGATTTACAGTGAAATTTACATTGTACTAGTGAATTTATGTGAGCATCTCTAACCTATGGGATATTTATTTTGCAGGAGAAAATACAGATTCTGTTTTCACAACTTGAAATGTAATTTCCATTAATATTGATTCTTTCATCAGTTGTTACCACAAAATTGGCTAAAATTAATGCTCCTCTGTCATAATAGATCAAGGTGATTTACATTTAGTTTTCTTTGTCTTTGTTTGTTTGTTTTGTTTTATTCCCTCCACTCCCCAATTATTTCATGGCATTTCAGTGCTTCAGAGAATTTAGATGAGCTCTCTTCCTCCAGTAGCTGGTTACTTAACCAGAAGCACAGTAAGAAAAGGAGAAAAGACAGGACAAGATTGAAATCTCCATCCTTGACTATCATGAGTACAGCAGCTCGAACAAGGCCACTTCAGAGTTTCCACAAACGAAAACTCTACAGATTGAGCCCAACATTTTATTGGACTCCACAGGTAAGGTTGCCTTTGGGAAAACAATTGTACATAGTTATTTAGAAGTGAGATTTAATAACTTTTTTTAACATAGCAGTGTATTTTGAAATTCTCACATTTCTATTTTTTTAAATCATGTTTAAACTAAACTGAAAGAAAATTACTTATCAAGTTGATTTTAAAACTTTACCGGTAAGGGTAATAAAACACAAGCAAGTTATATATTTGTCTTTTGCTTAGTAAAGAAAAAGGTAAAAATCGACAGGGCTGTAGTTATTTTGGAGGAAATGACATTGCTTTCCTTTTTAGGTTTCGTATTTGTTAAATTTGATGAGCACCCCTTTTTCATATAAGCAGTGAAAGTTTAGATGACCATGCTTACACTTTTTACAAATAAAATATGCTTTACTAAAAGCATTCATTTCGAAAAGCATGTTTTTCATTTATTAGCAAAATATTAGGTTTACATCTTTCGGTACATATCTTAAATAAACTGTGATGGAGGGCAAAATAAGTCATCTCTAGTTATCATTAGGTATAACATGCTCTTTTTCTATATTTTAAATAATATGTCAGAGGAAAGAAGTTTATCTTTGCTTGAGTATTGTTTTTGAGTATTACTACATTAGCTATTTTTAAATATATTTCTATTAAAAAATCAAGATGCTTTGTTTCATTAGAAACAAATTTCAAATTTGGTTTTATAGGATCCTTTTATAAATAGGATTATGAATTCTGACGAATTAATTTTTATCAATAATTTCATTTTTGCCATTTTGTAGTTCAGTTACTAGTATGCTCTCTCAACTTGAAATTTTTCAAAGTTTTATTTCAGAATTTTCAGAAATTTTACATAATTAATCAACCTAATAGGAAAATATTTTATTTAGAGTTTTTATATAAGAAATTATACTTTATTTAACAATTTTTATTTAAACTTGTTATAAGCAATAAATATTTGAAATTGATTTTATAATTTCAGAGTTATAAATAGAATTGTCTAAGAGAAATATTTCACACATAAATAGGTCTTAATATTCTAACTGGAAGGAATCTATTTGAATAATTTAGAAGATTTGCTCAGTATTGCTAACGTACTATGTATGCCTTAGTAATGTAAAGATTGGCTTGGACAAGTGAACAATTTAAAACTTTCAGTAAACAAAGGAGAAACAAGTCTAATATTCTTGTTACTAATAGGCCATATAATTTATCATATTCCAGTCATAATGCTAAGCATATTCAATATATTATTTTTTTTTAGTCTTCAAACATATAGTTATATGAGGCATTATTAATCCCAGCTTTAGATGCAGAAATTGAAGTTTAGGGAGATTAAGTAACTTTCCCAAGGTCATATAGCTAGTAAGAAATAGGTCTGATTCCAAAGCCCATGTTTTTACCAATTAATATTTACATTGGTAATGACAAAAATAACCCAGATTTTTTTAATCAGTATTTTTATTGCAGTATAGTTGATTTACAATGTTGTGTTAATTTCTGATGTTCAGCAAAGTGATTCAGTTATACACACACATACATATTTTTTCTTAATATTCTTTTCCGTTATGGTTGTCATAGGATATTGAATATAGTTTTCTGTGCTATACAAAGGACCTTGCTATATAAAAGCTTACATCAGCTAACCCGAGCTTCCCCCTCCATCCCTCCACCAAATGTGTCCCTTTTAGCAACCGCCAGTCTGTTCTCTCTGTCTGTGATGCTTTCTGTTTCATTGTTAGTTTCATTTTGTCATATTTTGGTTTCTACACGTAAGTAATATAATATGGTATTTGTCTTTCTCTCTCTGATATACTTCACTTGGTATGATTACCTCTAGTTGGATCCATGTTGCTGCAAATGGCATTATTTTGTTATTTCTTATGACTGAGTATATTCCATTATACCACATGTTCTTTATCTTTTTATCTTATCTGTTGATAGACATTCAGGTTGTTTCCATGTCTTGGCTATTGTGTACAGTGCTGCTGTGAACATAGGGGTGCATGTATCTTTTTGAACTATAGTTTTGTCTGGATTTATGCCCAGGAGTGGGATAACTGGATCTTATGGTAATTCTATTTTTAGTTTTCTGAGGAACCGCCATACTGTTTTCCACAGTGGCTAAACCAAAATTTTTGTTTGTTTGAAATCAGTACAGACTGTATATTTCGGGGTTGGAGAAGGAGCTTGGTTAAAGGCACTAAGAAATGCACCACAAAGGATTGATTTTGAAAGATAATCCAAATTTTGAAAGGGTTTGGGTCAAGATAAAGAAAGCACTTGAGTAATTGGAACAGAGATGGAAAAAAAGTGTGTGTGTGTGTGTGTGTGTGTGTGTGTGTGTGTGTGTGTGTACCTGCTATGTGAAAGGGTCTAGAACAATAATGTCTAATAGAACTTTCAGTAATGATGGAAATTTCTATAATTATCTGTGCTGTCCAATATGTTAGCTGCTAAATACATGTAACTACACATGAAGTGTGACTAGTGCAGCAGGGGAACTGAATTTTTGTTTCTATTAATTTTTATTTAAATGGCCACATTTGGATAATGACTACCAAATTAGATATGACAAGTCTAAACTCAAACTCACCATGATAGCAGGGAGAACACCTGGCACTCATTCTTGTTTTCTAATACATTCCCTACTGAAAGGAAATATGGATTGTTAGAGAAATGGCTGGACTACAGGCTTGGGAAAGAGGGGATATAAAATAGGCCTGGAACATCTTATTGTTACCAGAAGGCAGGGACATTTTTTAAAAAGTGATGATGGCATGTCAAGAAAAATAAACAAAAACCCAAGAGCTTGTTTGAATAAGCTTCACTCCCTCTGGCCAAATCTGGGGCTGTTAATCAGAAGAATTAACAAGAATGAACCCAGTGGAAAACAATAGGAAGCCATGAATCTATTCTGATGAGAAAGAGGGAGAGAGAGAGGATGGGAGGGAGAGGAAGGGAAAAGGGAAACTTTTACACAGAGTAGGATTTGGATTAATGTGGAGTGAGCAGTGAAATGAGACAGTCATTGTAGTACTCACAGTAAAAATTGGTTGGGTAAGAATCAACAGTGCGTGAAAAGTCTGGGGGCAGGATTCAGGTGAAGTGTGATCAGGAGTGAGATTAATATTGTCTTAACTATACGGTAGAGAACCAGACAATAATCTTGCCTGAGTGATAGAAACTAATATGGGAAGGATACAGTATCACTATGGGTCTGATACAATATCACTATTAAGTATTCTGACCAGAAATACATACCTGAATTTAGTCTTAAGGAAACATCAGACAAAGCCAAAATCAGAAACATGCTATTAAGAAACAAAACTGGCCTGTATTCTTAAAAAAAATTAGTGGCATAAAAGCCAAGAAAAGTTGAGGAAATGTTTCAGATTGAAAGAGAGACTTAAGATCTTTGACAACTGAATGAATATATGATTCAGGTCACAGTTCTTTTGGAGGGAAAAGATTATTGGGACAATTGAGAAAACTGAACTATTGATGGTAGGTTATCTTAAAATATTGTATTGTTGTTGAGTTTCCTGAGTGTGCTACTTTACAGTTATGTCAGAAAATATCTTTATTCTAAGAAATACACATAAAAAGTGTATAGGGATAAAATGACTAAGGCATCCATATTATGTAATAAATTAACTCCTATGCATCTGGCATTGTGCTAGCTATGTAACACCCTTGGCAGAATTTAGAAAATAATTATTTAAATGATTTTCTATAGTGTTTAATCTAATAGGGTATTGGTCGAGAAAAACTTATACAAAGGGCAGTGGAGAGAGGTGGGTACCAGTAGCATACCGCTACCAGTAACATATAGTACATAGATGGCTGATCAATATTCTCATTGCAACAAATACATGTAAAAGTTATTTTAAAAATCATCATACTATTCAATACATTAGGGCGACTTCTGGTTTCAGCTCCAGCATGTAAAGAGCTTGAAAGTTGTTGCTCCTGTCCTTACAGCAAGAAAGTAAACAAACTGAAAATTGGTGCCTTTTCATGAACCCATCAGAGAATTGAGGTTGCAGGGCAAACTGCCACCCTGAAGTATGGAGAGACAGGCAAACCAGAGTCACAGCCAAGATCTGGAGGAAAAACCACAGCAGTCACAAACTAACCAGTTGTTGTTGTTTAGTCGCTCAGTTGTGTCTGATTCTTAGCAGCCCCATGGATTGTAGTCTGCCAGGCTTCTCTGTCCATGGGATTTCCCAGGCAAGAATTCTGGAGTGGGTTTGCCATTTACTTCTCCTAGGGATGTTCCCAACCCAGGTACTGAACCTGTGTCTTCTACATTTGCAGGTGGATTCTTTACTACTAAACTCATTTATTGACACCCTAACCCCTAGACATAAGATGAGGTAATTAGGGTAGACCCTAACTCAGTCTGACTGGTATCCTTATAAAAAGGGAAATTTTTATACATACAGAATGAATGCCATGTGAAGATGAAGGCTGAAATCAGAATCAATTCCTTGGTTCTTTTATAGACCAAGAAACACCAAAGATGGGCAGCAAAAACCAGAAGCTGGGGAGAATAGAATAGGTTCTTGCTGTCTTCAAAAGAAACCAGTCTTGCTGAAACACTGATCTGACTTTTAGCCTCCAAACTATGAAACAGTAAATTTCTGTTGTTTAAACCACTCAACTGTGGTACTTTGTTATGATAGAGCCAGCAAACTATTACAGTGACCTTATTTGGAAATAGAGTCTTTGTATATATAATTAAGTTGAAGATCTTGAGATAAGATCATTTGGGGGTTAGGATGGGTCCTAAATCATGTGACTGGTCTGCTTATAAGGGAAGGGGGAGAGAGGTTGGAGGCACAGAGATACAGAGAAGAAGCATTTGTGAGGACAGAAGCAGAGATTAGAGCTAGGGATTAGAGAACATCAGGAGCCACCAGAAGCTGATAGATGCAAGGAACAGTTCTCCCCTAGAGCCTTCAAAGGTAGCTCAGCCCTGATAAAACCTGTTTTGGACTTTAGGCCTCCAAAACTGTGAGAAAATTAATTTCTGTGATTTTAAGCCACCTACTTTATGGCAGTTTGTTATGACAGTCCTAGGAAACTGATACAGAGTTTGGTTCCTAGAAGGATACTGCTTTAATAGATATGTAAAACTGTGGATGTGACTTTGGGATTGGGTATTTGGATCCATGTTGGAAGAATTTTGAGGTGTGTGATAATCAAGTCTAGATTCTGATGAAAACTCAGAAGGAAGTGAAGAGGATAGAAGACAAAGGTGCTGTCATCTTAGAGAATAGATGTATTGTCATAAACAGAATGTTACTAGAAAGAAATATGAATGTTAAAGGTGATTCTGGTAAGATTTCAAGAGATGTTACTAGAAACTGGAAGGAAAGTGATCCTTGTTATAAAATGGTAGAAAAGTTGGTTGAGTAAAACTCTACTGCTGAATGGAAATCAGAACTTGTAAGCATTGAATTCTTGGATATTTAGCTAAACAAATTATCAAGCAAAGTGTGGAATTTGCAGTCTGATTTCTACTTATTGTTTATAGATAAAATATCAGAGGATATGGGATTCCCAGGTGGCGCTAGTGGTAAAGAACCTGCCTGCCAGTGCAGGAGATGTAAGAGATGCTGGTTCAATCGCTCCATCAGAAAGATCCCCTGGAGGAGGGCAACCTGGTCCAGTATTCTTGCCTGGAGAATTCCATGGACAGAGGAGGCTGGAGGGCTGCAGTCCATAGGGTCTCAAAGAGTCAGCCGTGGCTGAAGTTGACTTAGCATGCATGTATTGGAGGATATAGATAAATTGAGGAAGAAACTGTTAAGCAAAAAGGAACCAGAATGTGATAATTTGGGAAATTCTCATGCTTCTGTAAAAAATTATATAGCATGCTCTGGAAAGAATCTAAGGATGTGGCTGGACAATTTTTTGCTAGAGAGATTATGCATATGACCCTGGGATCCAATTTAGCTGAAGCCAGGAAATAGAGAAATCTGAGAAATCTTGAGAAATCTGTATGCAGGTTTAGAACTGGACATGGAACAGTTAGAACTGGACATGGAACAACAGACTGGTTCCAAATCGGGAAAGGAGTACGTCAAGGCTGTATATTGTCACACTGCTTATTTAACTTATTTGCAGAGTACATCATGAGAAACCCTGGGCTGGAAGAAGCACAAGCTGGAATCAAGATTGCCGGGAGAAATATCAATAACCTCAGATACGCAGCTGACACCACCCTTATGGCAGAAAGTGAAGAACTAGAGAACCTCTTGATGAAAGTGAAAGAGGAGAGTGAAAAAGTTGGCTTAAAGCTCAACATTCAGAAAACTAAGATGATGGCATCCAGTCCCATCGCTTCTTGGCAAATAGATAGGGAAACAATGGAAACCGTGACTGATCTTATTTTCTTGGGCTCCAAAATCACTGCAGATGGTGATTGCAGCCATGAAATCAAAAGATGCTTGCTCCTTGGAAGAAAAGTTATGACCAACCTAGACAGCATATTAAAGAGCAGAGACATGACTGCCAACAAAGGTCTGTCTAGTCAAGGCTATGGTTTTTCCAGTGGTCATGTGTGGATGTGAGAGTTGGACTATAAAGAAAGATGAGCTCTGAAGAATTGATGCTTTTGAACTGTGGTGTTGGAGAAGACCCTTGAGAGCCCCTTGGACTACAGGAGATCCAACCAGTCCATCCTAAAGGAAGTCAGTCCTGAATATTCATTAGAAGGACTGATCCTAAAGCTGAAACTCCAATACTTTGGCCACCTGATGCAAAGAGCTGACTCATTTGAAAAGACCCTGATGCTGGGAAAGATTGAAGGTGGGAGAAGGGGATGACAGAGGATGAGATGGTTGGATGGCATCACTGACTCGATGGACCTAAGTTTGAGTAAACTCTGGGAGTTGACGATGGACAGGGAGGTCTGGTGTGCTGAAGTCCATGGAGTTGCAAAAATTGGACACAACTAAACAACTGAACTGAACTCAGGAAATAGAGATGGCATTATTCAGATAAGATCTAGGGAAAACCCTCTTGTCTAATGATAGGGGTCATCTTGACATATAGGGGAGACCCACTAGGTTTTTAAGAATGTTATATTAATAAAAATTACTGGCTTAGATTGAAAGGGTCAGAAACTGCACAAAATAAAAGTTTTTAGACCCTCAAAATTTTACAGTCAGGCAATGCATGACGGAGCTACTGAGTAACAAACATGTACTAACCTTCTGAAAAAAAGAAGGTAAATCATAGACCTAAATGTGAAAGGAGAACAATAAAACTAGAAGAAAACAATATCTTCATGTGTTTGGGGACAGTCAACTTCTTAAACAGGATATAAACGATACTAATCATAAAACGAAAATTGTTAATTTGGACTTTGTTAAAATTATGAACCTATTTCCATTAAAGACAGCATCAAAAAGATCAATAAAGTATATACTGAGTTAAGACACTTGCTATATGTTTATATTTGTATGTCGCTCTCTCTATATATATCCAACAAAGATGTTGTATCCTGAATATATTAATAATTGTGAAAGTGAAGGTGTTAGTTGCTTAGTCGTATCTGACTCTTTGTGACCCCACAGACTAGCCTGCCAGACTCCTCAGTCCATGGGATTCTCCAGGCAAGAATACTGGAGATGCTGCCATGCCCTTCTCCAGTAGATCTTCCTGACCCAGGGATTGAACCCAGGTCTCCAGCATTGCAGGCAGATTCTTTACTGTTTGAGCCACAAGGGAAGTCATTAATAATTAAATTTATTCCTAAAAAATAAGAAAATAGCAATCCAATTTAAAATAGGCATAACCCAGAGTTGTAAACTTTAAAATGGTTAAAATAGTAAACATTTATGTGTATTTTACCACAGTAAAAACTTCTTTTAAATAAAAAAACAGAAGATTGAACAGATCTTTCATAGAGGAGGGATATCCAAATGGACAAGTATATAAAAATGTTTAAAATTATTACTCATCAAGGGAATGCAGTTAAAACCACAGTGAAATACACTGCATACATCTATCCTTATAATTCAGCAGTTCTGCTCTTCGGAACTTTCCTGGGAGAAATGAATACATTTATACACAAAAAGACACATATAAGAATTATTGTAATAGCTTCCCACCAAGTAGCGCTAGTGGTAAAGAACCCGCCTACCAGTGAAGGAGACATAAGAGACGCAAGTTTGATCCCTGGGTCGGGAAGATCCCCTGGAGAAGGAAATGGCAACCCACTGCAGTATTCTTGCCTGGAAAATCCTGTGGACAGAGAAGCATGTTGGGCTACAGTCCATAGGGTTGCAAAGACTTGGACACAACTGAAGCAACTTAGCACACATTGTAATAGCTTTATTTATTAAAGTCTGAAACTAAAGCAATCTAAATATCTATCGGCAGAATTGTGGCATATCAGTAAAAAGGATAGACTACTGTTCAATAGTGTAGATGTGTTTCCCAGAATTATGTTGGCTGAAAGAAAAGAGTACATACTATATATTAAACATGGATAAAAGTTAGCAGTGATAGAAGTTACAATTGTGGTTATTTCAGTACAAGTGGTAGGAGTTGACCAGGAAAGGGTACAGCCAAGATTTCTGGGTTGTTGGAACTGCTGTGTATCTCGGTTATGGTGGTGGTGGACGCTACAAGTATATGTATGCAAAGATTGAACATGATACGTATCTTCTTCACTATAGAAGTATATATGGGCTCATGCTACACAGAGTTAGCCCATCCTTATTTTGGTCATCTCTTTTTACATAATAAACCATCCCCAAATTTAGTGGTTTAAAAACGATTTAGTCCCTCATGATTCTGTACATTACCTGAGTGGTTCTTCTTTCAGTCTTGCCAAAGGGGTCTCATACAGTTACAGTAAGATGGCAGCTGGAGCTGGAGTCATCTAGGGTTTTGAATGGGCTACAATACTTGGGTTTCATTCTCTCTTTATGTAATCTCAGAGCTTTCCTATGGAGCTTCTCCACCAGATTTTTCTTGAGCACAGTAGTTTTACCTGGTGATCCAGATTCTCAAAAATGCAAATATGAAAGCTGTCGGTGCTTTATAAGACTTGGTGTGGAATTAGTGTGGTTTTATTGGTTAAAGGGAATCCGTGTAGGATTTATTGTGGGAGAAACTATTCCAGGGCAGGAATATTAGGAGCCATCAGTAGGGACTACCATTGACCATCTCTGATTCCCAATTACTGACAACTCTCTCATATGTAGAAATGACCTAATGTTTTCCCCTCAATTCAGTTCAGTTCAGTTGCTCAGTCTTGTCCGACTCTGTGACTCCATGGACTGCAGCACGCCAGGCCTCCCTGTCCATCACCAACTCCTGGAGTTTACTCAAACTCATGTCCATCAAGTCAGTGATGCCATCCAACCATCTCATCCTCTGTCATCCCGTTCTCCTCCCACCTTCAATCTTCCCCAGCATCAGGGTCTTTTCAAATGAGTCAGTTCTTCCCATCAGGTGGCCAAAGTATTGGAGTTTCATCCCCAATACTTCTTTTCCCCTGAAGACCTCTAATTTCTCATCTCATTACCCCATTAGGTTCAGGCTTAAAATCTTAAAATCATCGTCTTAAATCACGTCCAGGTACCTGCACTGAGACTCTTTATGTGTGGCTCCCAAGTGTAGTTCTTTAGGTTGAGCTCCTCATGTGTGGTTTCTCTGGATGGAAAGATTTGTGAACTAATGTTATTAGTTATATGATTTATACCCAACATATAATAGTGAGACAGGGATCAGTTCAGTTCAGTTCAGTCGCTCATTAGTGTCCGACTCTTTGCGACCCCATGAATCGCAGCACGCCAGGCCTCCCTGTTCATCACCATCTTCCCGGAGTTCACTCAGACTCACGGCCATCGAGTCCGTGATGCCATCCAGCCATCTCATCCTCGGTCGTCCCCTTCTCCTCCTGCCCCAATCCCTCCCAGCATCAGACTCTTTTCCAATGAGTCAACTCTTCGCATGAGGTGGCCAAAGTACTGGAGTTTCAGCATTAGCATCATTCCTTCCAAAGAAATCCCAGGGCTTATCTCCTTCAGAATGGACTGGTTGGATCTCCTTGCAGTCCAAGGGACTCTCAAGAGTCTTCTCCAACACCACAGTTCAAAAGCATCAATTCTTTGGCACTCAGCCTTCTTCATAGTCCAACTCTCACATCCATACATGACCACAGGAAAAACCATAGTCTTGACTAGCCAGACCTTAGTCGGCAAAGTAATGTCTCTGCTTTTAAATATTCTATCTAGGTTGGTCATAACTTTTCTTCCAAGGAGTAAGCGTCTTTTAATTTCATGGCTGCAATCACCATCTGCAGTGATTTTGGAGCCCAAAAAAATAAAGTCTGACACTGTTTCCACTGTTTCCCCATCTATTTCCCAAGAAGTGATGGGACCGGATGCCATGATCTTCGTTTTCTGAATGTTGAGCTTTAAGCCAACTTTTTTGCTCTCCTCTTTCACTTTCATTAAGAGGCTTTTTAGTTCCTCTTCACTTTCTGCCATAAGGGTGGTGTCATCTGCATATCTGAGGTTATTGATATTTCTCCCAGCAATCTTGATTCCAGCTTGTGTTGCTTCCAGTCCAGCGTTTCTCATGATGTACTCTGCATAGGGTATAGGGTGACAATATACAGCCTTGACGTACTCCTTTTCCTATTTGGAACCAGTCTGTTGTTCCATGTCCAGTTCTAACTGTTGCTTCCTGACCTGCATACAGGTTTCTCAAGAGGCAGGTCAGGTGGTCTGGGATTCCCATCTCTTTCAGAATTTTCCACAGTTTATTGTGATCCACACAGTCAAAGGCTTTGGCATAGTCAATAAAGCAGAGATAGATGTTTTTCTGGAACTCTCTTGCTTTTTCCATGATCCAGCAGATGTTGGCAATTTGATCTCTGGTTCCTCTGCCTTTTCTAAAACCAGCTTGAAAATCAGGGAGTTCACGGTTCACGTATTGCTGAAGCCTGGCTTGGAGAATTTTGAGCATTACTTTACTAGCATGTGAGATGAGTGCAATTGTGCGGTAGTTTGAGCATTCTTTGGCATTGCCTTTCTTTGGGATTGGAATGAAAACTGACCTTTTCCAGTCCTGTGGCCACTGCTGAGTTTTCCAAATTTGCTGGCATATTGAGTGCAGCAGTTTCACAGCATCATCTTTCAGGATTTGAAATAGCTCTACTGGAATTCCATCACCTCCACTAGCTTTGTTCATAGTGATGGTTTCTAAGGCCCACTTGACTTCACATTCCAGGATGTCTGGCTCTAGATGGGTGATCACACCATCATGATTTTCCGGGTCGTGAAGATCTTTTTTGTACAGTTCTTCTGTGTATTCTTGCCACCGCTTATTAATATCTTCTGCTTCTGTTAGGTCCATACCATTTCTGTCCTTTATCGAGCCCATCTTTGCATGAAATGTGCCCTTGGTATCTCTAATTTTCTTGAAGAGATCTCTAGTCTTTCCGATTTTGTTGTTTCTATTTCTTTGAACTGATCACTAAGGAAGGCTTTCTTATCTCTTCTTGCTATTCTTTGGAACTCTGCATTCAGACGCTTATATCTTTCCTTTTCTCCTTTGCTTTTTGCCTCTCTTCTTTTTACAGCTATTTGTAAGGCCTCCCCAGACAGCCATTTTGCTTTTTTAAACATTTATTTTCCATGGGGATGGTCTTGATCCCTGTCTCCTGTACAATGTCACAAACCTCCATCCATAGTTCAACCGGCACTCTATCTATCAGATCCAGGCCCTTAAATCTATTTCTCACTTCCACTGTATAATCATAAGGGATTTGATTTAGGTCACACCTGAATGGTCTAGTGGTTTTCCCTACTTTCTTCAATTTAAGTCTGCATTTGGTAATAAGGAGTTCATGATCTGAGCCACAGTCAGCTCCTGGTCTTGTTTTTGTTGACTGTATAGAGCTTCTCCATCTTTGGCTGCATAGAATATAATCAATCTGATTTCGGTATTGACCATCTGTGTAGAGTCTTCTCTTGTGTTGTTGGAAGAGGATGTTTGCTATGACCAGTGCATTTTCTTGGCAAAACTCTATTAGTCTTTGCCCTGCTTCATTCCGCATTCCAAGGCCAAATTTGCCTGTTACCTCAGGTGTTTCTTGACTTCTTACTTTTGCATTCCAGTCCCCTATAATGAAAAGGACATCTTTTTTGGGTGTTAGTTCTAAAAGATCTTGTAGGTCTTCATAAAACCATTCAACTTCAGCTTCTTCAGGGTTACTGGTCGGGGCATAGACTTGGATAACTGTGATATTGAATGGTTTGCCTTGGACACGAACAGAGATCATTCTGTCGTTTTTGAGATTGCATCCAATTACTGCATTTCGGACTCTTTTGTTGACCATGAAGGCTACTCCATTTCTTCTGAGGGATTCCTGCCTGCAGTAGTAGATATAATGGTCATCTGAGTTAAATTCACCCATTCCAGTCCATTTTAGTTCGCTGATTGCTAGAATGTCGACGTTCACCCTTGCCATCTCTTGTTTGACCACTTCCAATTTGCCTTGATTCATGGACCTGACATTCCAGGTTCCTATGCAATATTGCTCTTTACAGCATCGGATCTTGCTTCTATTACCAGTCACATCCACAACTGGGTGTGGTCCACTGGAGAAGGGAATGGCAAGCCACTTCAGTATTCTTGCCTTGAGAACCCCATGAACAGTATAAAAAGGCAAAATGATAGGATACCAAAAGAGGAACTCCCCAGGTCATTAGGTACCCAATATGCTACTGGAGACAGGGATATTCAGAAGAAATACTGCTCAGACAGGGGGAAATGGGAAGAATATAGCAGTTCTGAAATACAGTTACTGCATGTTGCAGTTTTGTTAATGTGGGCCTGTTCCTCTGGAAATGGTTCATTGTTAGCTGTTAGTTTTGCCCTAGCAACTCCTGGCTACATCCTCTGAGTAACCTTTTTTTTTTCCATAAAAAGAAGCACTTTTTAAAATATGTAGTGGTTTTCTCAGCATGCTTCCTCTCTGTAAAAGACTGAGGCCCAGAGGTCTTGTCATTTTGAGCTGCTTCTGTCCTAGTACAAGTTCAAGTCTAAAACTTTGTGGTATTCCTATGTATCACATTAAAATAAACTCCATTATAGAAAAATCTTATCTGTATACCTCTTCAACACACGCCCTTATTGGGTTTTGGACTTTGTGAGGCTGCTGTGGGACAATACCCTGAAGATGCTTAATGGCATTTTTTTGTGTAGCACAAGGCACACTTTTAAGATTCTTAAGAGCCCTCTTGTCTACATTCGAGGATCTGTAAACATGTCTCAAACCTTTCTAAGGTCTTGGTTTTTCAGTCTCATCTCTGAGATCCTGACCTTGAAGCCACAGTTTTACTGGGAGCTCTCTGGATTTGATCTTTGTAATGATGTCATTTCTTACTGTGTGAAACTTTTGCTGTCTGGAGTGGCTGTAAATGAGAAAGTCTTATTTTTGAACCCATCAAGTCTTAGTTCTGTATTTTCTTTAAATTTTCCTTGAAAACTTAGCTCCTTTTGTACCTAAGCTCATTGCTCCATCCATACTTAATCATAGGCAGTTAAGTGAACAATTGGCACTTAACTTAAATATTCTGCCTAGAAACCTCCTTAGCCAGATCTATTAATTCATTACATAGCTTTTTATCCTCCATGTTTTTATAGGCAGTTCTTACACTACTTGTTCTGTCAGAGCAACAAGATAAAAGAAATAGAGGTAAAAGGGTTGGGATAATTATTTAGAATCATCATTTGTAGAGGTTATGATCCCTTTGCTGGGCAAAATTCATAAAAAGCATAATTTAGTATGCATTTTTACTTGATTTTGTCCCTTTTGCAATAATCTCTAATAAGAATGTCAAATAATAATAGCTAATACTTATTAAGCAATTATTATGTGACAGACACTATTTCAACTTATGAATACCTTATACATATTTATTCTTTCATGCCAGACTTTATATGAGAAAACTGAGGGAAAAAAAAGAATTGGAAGATATGAAAATAAATGAAAAAATATAATGGTTAGAGGAGATGATTCAGCATATGTGTTCACAGAGGGAAACACCTAGGATAGCTAGCTTCTGCAACCACTTTTGTCCTGGAGCTTTGACAGAAATTTTCAAATTTGGTGCAGTTGCTAGTAGATGATGGTATGAGGGATGCTGTTGGGCTCTTTTTTGAGATCTGAAACACTTCAGAACATTTTTGACCAATGTTTTCCTCAACAGTTCAGTTCAGTTCAGTCGCTCAGTTGTGTCTGACTGTTTGCGACCCCATGAACTGCAGCACGCCAGGCCTCCCTGTCCATCACTAACTCCCGGAGTTCACCCAGACTCATGTCCATTGAGTTGGTGATGCCATCCAGCCATCTCATCCTGGGTTGTCCCCTTCTCCTCCTGTCCCCAATCCCTCTCAGCATCAGGGTCTTTCCAGTGAGTCAGCTCTTCACATGAGGTGGTCAAAGTATTGGAGTTTCAGCTTTAGCATCATTCCTTCCAAAGAACACCCAGGACTGATCTCCTTTAGGGTGGAAAGGTTGGATCTCCGTGCAGTCCAAGGGACTCACAAGAGTCTTCTCCAACACCACAGTTCAAAAGCATCAATTCTTTGGCCCTCAGCTTTCTCCACTGTCCAACTCTCATATCAGTACATGACCACTGGAAAAATCATAGCCTTGACTAGACGGACATTTGTTGGCAAAGTAATGTCTCTGCTTTTGAATATGCTATCTAGGTTGGTCATAATTTTCCTTCCAAGGAGTAGGCGTCTTTTAATTTCATGGCTGCAATCACCATCTGCCGATTTGATTTGAAATAGCTCAACTGGCATTCCATCACCTCCACTAGCTTTCTTTATAGTGATGCTTTCTAAGGCCCACTTGACTTCACATTCCAGGATGTCTGGCTTTAGGTGAGTGATCACGCCATCGTGATTATCTCGGCCGTGAAGGTCTTTTTTGTACAGTTCTTCTGTGTATTCTTGCCACCTCTTCTTAATATCTTCTGCTTCTGTTAGTCCATACCATTTCTGTCCTTTTTTGAGCCCATCTTTGTATGCAGTGTTCCCTTGGTATCTCTAATTTTTTTGAAGAGATCTCTAGTCTTTCCCATTCTGTTCTTTTCCTCTATTTGTTTGCACTGATCGCTGAAGAAGGCTTTCTTATCTCTCCTTGCTATTCTTTGGAACTCTGCATTCAGATGCTTATATCTTACCTTTTCTCCTTTACTTTTCACCTCTCTTCTTTTCACAGCTATTTGTAAGGCCTCCCCAGACAGCCTTTTTGCTTTTTTGCATTTCTTTTCCATGGGGATGGTCTTGATCCCTGTCTCCTGTACAATGTCATGAACCTCCGTCCATAGTTCATCAGGCATTCTATCTATCAGATCTAGTCCATTAAATCTATTTCTCACTTCCACTGTATAATCATAAGGGATTTGATTTAGGTCATACCTGAATGGTCTAGCAGTTTTCCCTACTTTCTTCAATTTAAGTCTGAATTTGGCAATAAGGAGTTCATGATCTGAGCCACAGTCAGCTCCTGGTCTTGTTTTTGCTGACTGTATAGAGCTTCTCCATCTTTGGCTGCATAGAATATAATCAATCTGATTTCGGTGTTGACCATCTGGTGATGTGTAGAGTCTTCTCCTGTGTTGTTGGAAGAGGGTGTTTGCTATGACCAATGTGTTCTCTTGGCAAAACTCTATTAGCCTTTGCCCTGCTTCATTCCGCATTCCAAGGCCAAATTTGCCTGTTACTCCAGGTGTTTCTTGACTTCCTACTTTTGCATTCCAGTCCCCTATAATGAAAAGGACATCTTTTTTGGATGTTAGTTCTAAAAGGTCTTGTAGGTCTTCATAGAACTGTTCAACTTCAGCTTCTTCAGGGTTACTGGTTGGGGCATGACTTGGATAACTGTGATATTGAATGGTTTGCCTTGGACACGAACAGAGATCATTCTGTCGTTTTTGAGATTGCATCCAAGTAGTGCATTTCGGACTCTTTTGTTGACCATGATGTCTACTCCATTTCTTCTGAGGGATTCCTGCCGACAGTAGTAGATATAATGGTCATCTGAGTTAAATTCACCCATTCCAGTCCATTTTAGTTCGCTGATTCCTAGAATGTCGACGTTCACTCTTGCATATATATGGAGCATATATTATGCTTACGTTTTCCTCATAACACTGGCTACATACTCGGGCTGCAGAGAACAGTAGGCTTAAAAAGAATAATCAGTGACAAAACCCCTTCAAAGAAAGGTGGCACTCTCAGTGGACTCTGAAGATTTTTTTCTTAAGGTCTGAAGGATTAGGGAAAAGTCTGTAAAATATAGCAAACACTTAACTGAAAATCTTGAAGGGCCAAGAATAAATTAAGTATAGAAAGTCATAAGAGGGCAGCAACCCATACTTAACTGAGCACACTCCCCAAGTAAGATTGAAGGAGAAAAACCTGCAATTTATCTGCTTAGCAGTTGAGAAGGAGAATCCTCTATGGAGAAAATGACATCATTTGGAGCCTTTATGATTTTTAAAAATATACCATCTGTCATTCAATCAAAAATTACTAGGCATCCCAAAAGATAGGACCAGATGACTAGCCGTCAAGAGAGAAAAAGACAAATTAGATTACTAAGATATAGTTAGTAATGGAGCATATGTTATGCTTATCTGTTAAGAGCATGCTGTGCTGTGCTTAGTCACTCAGTCGTGTCTGACTTTTTGTGACCCCGTGGACTCTAGCCCTCCAGTCTCTGTCCATGGCCTTCTCCAGGCATGAACACTAGAGTGGGTTGCCATGCCCTTCTCCAGAGGATCTTCCTAACCCAGGGGTCAAACCCAGGTCTCCCATATTACAAATGGATTCTTTACCAGCTGAGTCACCAGGGAAGCCCAGGAATACTAAAGTGGGTAGCCTATGCCCTCTTCAGGGTATCTTCCTGTCCCTGGAATTGAACCAGGGTCTCCTGCATTTCAGGTGGATTCTTTACCAGCTGAGCTACCAGGGAAGCCATAATGGAGTATAAAGTGAAAGTGACTGAAGTGAACTCGCTCAGTCTTGTCCAACTCTTTGTGATCCCATGGATTACAGCCTAAGAGGCTCCTCTGTCCATGGGATTTTCCAGGCGAGAAGACTGGAGTGGGTTGCCATTTCCTTCTCCAGGAGATCTTCCCGACCTGGGGATCAAACCCAGGTCTACCGCATTGTAGGCAGATGCTTTACCGTCTGAGCCACCAGGGGAGTATAAGATATAGTTAACGAACCAAAAGACTTATAAAGATAAAATACTCCAATAGAAGCACAGAGATAAAAATAGAAAAAAAAATACACAAACAGAATTAGAGAACTGTGAATTAGTGAAAAAAATTAACCATATATGTTATTGAACTCTAGAAGAAAGGAAAGAAAATAGGGGGGAAGTAACATCTGAACAAATAATAGTATTTCCGAAACTAAAGCAGGACATCAACCGATGGATACAAATTCTCTGAAACTCAAAAATAACAAACACATAGAAATTATATCAAGACATAGGAGGCCTGCTAAAAAGTGAGGACACAGAAAAATATTATAAGTAGTCAGGGTAAAAAAGATACACTACCTTCAAATGAGGTCAACAATAAGACCTAACTACTAGGTAGAAGGAGCTTCCCATGGGGCACTAGTGGTAAAGAACCTGTCTGCCAGTGCAGGAGCTATAGGAGATGCAGGTTCCATCCCTGGGTTGGGCAGATCCCCTGGAGGAGGAAATGGCAAGCCACTCCAATATTCTTGCCTGGAGAATCCCATGATCACAGGAGCCTGGAGACGACGGTCCATAGGTTGCAGAGTCTGACATGACTGAAGTGACTTAGCATGCATGCACACTGAGTAGAAATAATGGAAACCAGATGAAAAGGTGAATATTCTTAAAGTGCTGAAAGAAAAAAAAAGTCAATCTGGTATTCTATATCCATAAAAATATCCTTAAAAATGATGATATACAAAAGTTTCAATGGAGGGAATTTGTTGACAGCAAATCTCCACTGATAATAATGACAACAGGAGAAGGAACATGATCCTATATGGAAACAGAACTGTAGAAAGAAGTAAAGAACATTGGAAAGAATAAATATATGGGTAATATAAATGTTGACAATAAAAATAATGGTAGTATAATGTAGTGTTTTAACTATATATGGAATTGAAATGCATTACAACAGTAACAAAGAGGAGAGTGAATGGAGTTTAAAAGTGTTCTAATGTTCCACTGTTTTCAGGGAAGTGGTAAAAAGAATAATTTGTTTTATACTCTAAAAGCCATAAGTTACATATGCATTGTCATCTCTAAGAATACCACTGAAAGAAAAGAGAAGAATGTATAAGTTTAAGTTGAGGGGAAAAACATGACAAAATATTTTATCAATCCTAATAAACCAGAATCAGTGAAACATAAGAACAAACATACATATGCAAAAATTGCCATATGCAGTATAGAAAATAAATCTAGCTTCTGGTTCTTTGCAAAGAAAGTGTTAAATCTCTAGCAAGATTCCTCAAGAAAAATGGAAAGTTGCTTTGACATTTATAAATTTGTTAATGTAGTAACCCACATTAAGAAAAGTAATCATTTCAATAGATTCATAAAAAGTATATGATTAAGTTCAACATTAACATAATTTTAAAAAATACTTTGGCAGAGAAGGCATACATCCTGATAAAGAGTATACAGAAAAAAAATCTGCAATCATTCTTAATCCTTGTAATTTTTAATTATGAAAAATTTTTAGAAGCATTTACTGTATAATAAGGGACAAAACAATATGTCTTTAGGCCATTTCTATTTATTATTGAACTGGTGAGCCTATCCAGCATGTTTGGAACCTTATAAATAAAAGTAGTTAAAGGTTTTAGGACTGAATGAAAGAATCTAAACTGTCGTGACTCATAGATAATATGTTCGATTAATGGAAAAACCTACCTAGGAACCAGGCTCCTCCTGACATTTTGTTTGATCTTTTGAGCATTACCCTTACTCACAAGATTGAGGGGCAGGGGGCAGGACAGGGATCACCATCACAGGTAGAAGAATGGAGTGCTAAATTACCTTCTAAAGGGAAGTTTCTAAAGGTTGCACAGATGACTACTCTTCATGGTGTTCTGACTAGAATTTAGTAATTTGTAGATGCAAGGACACTTGAGAAATGTGCCCAACTGAAAATAAGGAGTTTTAGAACAGGGAGGAAGACAACACAGATATTGGGAGGAAAGCAGCAGTCTTCACCACAGGCTCATGGAGGTGGGACAGGAAGAGAAGTCATCAAAGATATTGGCATTGTTCTGTTTCTAAAAGTAGTAGTGTGTATAGGTGCTTTTTAAACATTATTTTATACCTCCCTTATAAATTATATACTCTTTTGTATATATGAAATGGTTTATTACTAAAATTAAAACATGTAGTGGATAGTTTTCAGGCTTTACTTTGCTTGAATCTTATGCAGCATATGGTATTGTTGATCACTCCCTCTAGACATTGAATTTTTATTGGCAAGAATCTCCAGGTTTTTCTCTTATTTCTCTATCCATTCCTTTTCAGCCTCCTGGGCTTCACTTTCTCTGCAGGGGAAAAAAAGCCTTTTCCTAGATGCCCCTCACTTGTCTCCATAATTATTTAGGATAGTTTCAAATTGGCTAATGGGTTTCCTGGGTTTGGAAAAATAGCAAGAGAAAACTAATTACATGGTAAATATTCAGATTTTATCACCTTTTATTTATAATGTTCTAGCCGTACATGGAAAAAAGAGGTTAGCACATTTTTTTCTTTGTAATTTTAAATAATTGTTCCTTAATATCTTTTTTACATCATAAAAGAACAAATAATTCTAGAGTGAGTCACAAGTACCAATGCATCTTGTAAAGGTAAGGAATTGCAATTGTTCCCATAGATATATAGCATCATTAGAATAAATTTTGGAAATAACTCACAGCTTTATTATCATGTCCCACGTGTTATATTTTCTTACAAAATCATCAATTTGCTTGACCACCCGGAAAAATGACTGCATTTCCTAGACTTCTTGCAGCTGGGTATGATTAGCAGACCTAAGTCTTGGCCAATGCAATATAAACAGAAATAAAAATTTATTACATGATAAATTTTAGCATATATTAACAGGAACTGTTTTTCCCCCAGTGGAATAGTCTCAGGCACACATGTATTTGAAAATTCTATTCACTTAAGTTTTTTTAAGAGCAAATGAGATAAAATGCATTTGGTCAGCACTCAAGCTTCAACCATATGTTAGGGATTGTGTCAGGTTCCAGGAATACAGGACTGAACAAATTATAGTCCCAACCTTCAAGGAGCTCACAGCCCAAAGGAAATCTAGTTAAATGCTAAGGCAGGCATGGCTATGCCTCTCTCTGTCAAAACACAGAGAAAACATGCCAGTTAGCCAGGAAACTCAAACTCAAGAAAGTTGACAAACTTAATGTAAGTTTACAAAGTAATTTTTTTAATAGCATCTAAAATTCTGTTATTATGAGCATTTTAAATATCATTTCATAAAAAGAGTCCTAATGATACTGTAGTAGGTGGAGGTAAGAGGTGACAGAAGGAATGCAAGTAAACTCATATTAATTTTTAAAATGTTTTTTCTGTTCTATAGATTTTTTCATTGGTTGTATCCTTATTTTCTCTGTTAGTCACTCAGTCATGTCCAATTCTTTGTGACCCCATGGACTGTAGCCTGCCAGGCTCCTCTGTCCATGGGATTCTCCAGGCAAGAATACCGGAGTGGGTTGCCATTCCCTTCTCCAGGGAATCTTCCCAACCCAGGGATTGAACCTGGGTCTCCCACATTGCAGATTGATTCTTTATCATCTGAGCCACCAGAGAAGCCCAATTACTTATAACCAGAAAAAAATAATTTAAGAACCCAACATTTAAACATTATATGTTTTTAATGTAGCAGCGTAACTTTTTTTATTTAGCAACATGGTTTTCTGAGATTTTCATGAGATTTCTGGAATTTTAACTTTACCTTAAACTCAGACTCATGTAACATATTGCATATTTTATACATCTTTTTTTATTGAAGGATAATTGCTTTATTTTGTTGTTTTCTGTCAAACCTCAACATTAATCAGCCATAGGTATACATATATCCCCTCCCTTTTGAACCTCCCTCCCATTCCCTTCCCATCCCACCCCTCTAGGTTGATACAGTGCCCGCCCATTTGAGTTTCCTGAGCCATACAGCAAATTCCCGTTGGCTATCTATTTTACATATGGTAATGTAAGTAATGTTTTATTTTAAATTCAGTTTTATTTAATGTAAGTATATGATATTCTTCATAGTGTTTCACTGTTGTTCCAGTGTAGATATTGCCTGGCATTATAATTCAAAGCAGACTCTAGTTTCACTCATTGGTTATAACAGATTAGAAGGAGGAAAACAGTACAGTTGACCCTGGAACAAGGTGGGGTTAGAGGCATCAACCCCCACACAGCCAAAAAAAAAAAAAAGGTCTAAGGTAATGTATAACTTTATAGTCAGTTGGCCTTCCTCCCTGTCTTGTGGTTCAGCATCCAAGGATTGAGCCAACCATGGCTCACGCAGTACTATAGTACCTATTAAGTGGGAAAAAAAACCCGCATATAAATGGACCTGCATCGTTCAAGCCTGTGCTCAAGGGTCCGCTGTAGGCACAGCTTTTCCTAGCATGGTACCTGCTCAGTGTTGCACTTCTCACTAATCTGAAGTGTAATCATTTTCTTTTGACCTAAAGTTGTTCAAACTCATTTCTCTTTTTCATAAAGTGCTCTCTCCAAGGTGATTCAGTAATCCAGGACTTCTTGCTGATGTCATTCACACACTGTACTATAACTGTTATATTCTCTCTGAATCAGTTTTCCAAAAAAAAATGAAGTCTTTAAATTATTATTCTTTTTCTCCTTACAGACTTTGCCTTCAAAAGAAACAAGGTTTTTAAACACCACACAGATGCCTTGCCTGCAGTCAGCTTCAATTTGGAGTAGCTGTGAACACAATTCAAAGTCTCAAATGTTAACAGAACATGTATCAGAGTTAGATTCTTCTTTCCATTCTGTTCTATCATTGCCATCAGGTAAACCTCCTTATAAATTAATTAATGAATTAATGTTCTGTCTTTGCAAGTTGATTTTTTAATTCCTTGGAAACCATTTTGACTAACTTTGCAAAGTACTTAGCTTTTGCTCTCCCTTTGAGTGTTAAATTTTTATCATTTTATTGATAATATGGCTATGCTATTGAAATGTTTCTCAATAAGTCAGGGTTCTTTTCCTAATGTGGTTTTTTTTTCTTTTTTGGCATGGAGTTTTCCCGCCATATAGTATTCCCCATCTATAATCAGCATTGAATTTCAGAGAAGAAAATTGTCCTTCTTTAGATGTACTCAACTTTTGAACCTCAGAAATACCAGTAATCTACAACGGAGCGGATGAGGCATTACATCCCTATGTCCCTGACACGGCTTTAAGTTTCCCTGCAGTTCCTGTTTTCTGTTTTCTGTTTCCAGTCTTATGTACATTGAAACTGAAGTAAATGTTTAGGGTAAAAAAAGAAAACATTCTTCACACTGGTTATCTCAAGTTCATTTCTTTATGGGAAGATATCTCAAATGAGCTTTTGTTTCCTTTTCAGCTTTTGGTTCTAATCATCCAGGGACTGCTCCTCTTTGTAAAGCACCATTTCTTGTACCTATTCCTGCCCTGAATCTTAGTTTGGTTTTTACCAGTATTACAGTGGTTTCTTAGCTATACCATACATTGAAGTAAGCTCCTTGTAGTAGCTGTTTTACTGTATCTTTGAGGAAACCTTAATTAAAGAAAGAAAAAATAATATTTATGACAATAATAACACAGCCAGCATTTGATCTTAGAATACAATAGATCCTATAAGCACATTACATTTTCCTCTAATTCTTGCAACCCCATGAGAGTGATTGTTGTCATCTTTATCTTACATATAAGAACATTGAGGCTTAGAGATGTTAAATTACTCATCCAAGAGTACACAGCTAGTAAATGATGGAGACAGGATTTGACCTGAAGTTGTCTTTCTCCAGAGCCATACTCCTAGCTGTACTCTTTACTTCCTGTCTTTTTATTAGTAAATTTGTTTCTGATGAAAAAACCTGAGATCTGGCATAAGTATCTTTCATCCTACTAATGTTACATCTAATAAAGTAAGATTAGCTTCCTTACCTACTAGTTAGGGTTATCTGTTTCTTCTTGTGTTCATTTAATAGAAATCGGAATACCTGCTGTGTACTAGGTATAATAGGAAAATGAATACAAATAAATCCCTCAAGGTACTTGCATTCCAGTTCGACAACTGAAATATAAACTATTAAGTGGGATAAAGTGTTATGAAATTTTAATAAAAGCTCACAGGGTACAGGGTGGGTTCTAAGGAAGGTATATGGGTAGAACAAGCACCTTCCCTACTTATGTCAGGTTTTCAGCAACTAAAGAACAGTGGTAGAATAGGTGATACTCTATATAAATAGGTGATATTTCTTTGGAGAAACTTGTTTTGGTAATTGGAAATATCAGAATCCTGTAATGTTTAGGCAGTATATTTAATTTCTATTCTTATTTTCATTTTGTTATATAGTTTTCTTATGGTCTTTGTATAGTGATAGCACTGAAAGCTATCTTACCTCTGCCCCATGGGAAAGTTTCCAACGTGATACTTACAAACCCATTTTTGTATGCATATTTTTCCACACTTGAGTATGGATCTGCTATTAAAATACATTATTTTGATGGAAAGCTACTTCTTAGTTTAAAATTGAGACTTTTTCTGGATCTATGTTAATTTATGCATTTATAATTAGTTCTTAAGAATATCTTCAGTAGCAAAACTTTGAATAAATCAACTACTTTATAGTATATTTCTTTATATTTCTTAGGAAAAATTTTAGGTATCTCTATTGAATGCTTTTTAAGATGATTGTTTTTGCATTCTTGATTGAAGAAAATACACTTTAGTTAATAAATGTGAAGCACATCTATTTTATTTACTTAGCTTCTCTTTTGGTTGTGAGAGTATGGAATATAAACATAGTGAATTGAACAACTCTCCTAAATCTCTACTTAAAAGAAGAGAACTAGTTTGTCAGTATGTTTTGATTTTTTATAAAAGTAGATTTAATTTTGTGATTCATAACAGTAGTAAACTAAGGGAATGTGAAATGACACTTTCATAAAAGGTTGCATCTGAATTACAGTCTTTTTCCTTCAAGTAAGTAAACTTGTATAATTATGTCTTTTAGAAACTTCATTATTTCAAATGCAGAGTTTGTAGGGGTGGGAGGAACAGACTTAGGTTTGACTGTATATTTTATTAAAGACCTTTTGGGAGCGTTTGTTTCATCTGCAAGTAGTATTTAATGTTTATAATTTTGTTCACCTTATGTACTATTTTAGTTTATGAAGTTGTTCATAACTAGTGTTTATTTAGTATGCATAATCAGTAATTTCCAAAATATTGCTTATACTTGGAAATAATATTTTGTCACTTCTAATAGTTGTGACGTTTCAGGCTTTTGCTTATTTTTCTAAATCTTAATATGGGACAGTATAAAGAGTGATTTCACTGAAAATATTTTTGTTCGCTTTATTTTTCTAGATGTGCCTCTTCATTTTCACTTTGAAACACTGTTAAAAAAAACTGAAATAAAAGGAGATCTTACTGAAAATAAATTTTTAGGAGACTGTATCATATCTCCATCACCTGGTATGTTACTTATAAATCTTGTACTTTATATACTTTTTACATCTTTCATTTACTTATTACTTTTGCTAAGGACATAAAATTTAACAAAGGAATGAATGTAAATCCTTAATTTTTAATATTCACTTTTCACACATCACACACAAATAGAAAATACACAGCAGTAATCCTAACAGGAAATGTGTAATACTTACTGAATATAGAATGAGAATTATGAAATGTTATTGATAAATATAAAAGGAAATTTAAATAAACATGGGAAAACAGCACTACTGGATGGTAAGAATAATTAGGATATCAGTTCTTCCTATTGGTTTATGTTTGGTGCAATGTAACTTGAAGTTCTAAAAGAATTTGGTTAATTTAAAATAATTATAAAGCCCATTGAAAGAATTAATGGGAAAATGTAAAAGGAATTGCTGGAAAAAATATTGAGAGAATCTAGCCCAACCACATATAAAAACATTACAGAAAGCTATAAACATCAGAATAGCTTCCATTTTGCTTACATTTCGCAAAGTAGATTCATGAAGCAGACTACATAGCTTATTCTTTACTATTTAAAGGAAGAATTGTAAATCAGTAAGAAAATGGAGAACTATTCAATAAAAAGTATTGTTAGTCATTTTGGGGAATATGTTTATATACTCATATCATGTATCAGTTTCTAAGAATTTTAAATAAAACACTAAAGATGCAAAATAAAACTTGAAAAATGAATGAAACTCTAAATTGGGGATGGGGACATTGTGCTTGGAAGCAATCAAAAAAAGAAAGAAAATACATCTGTGTATTTCTCAACATCAAAATGTTACACAAAACATTTCCAGATGAAATCATCATCTCCCTCAAAAACTCAGCAATCAACTGAACGTGAATACCTGTTAGAAGTGGACTTTTGGAACGTAACAGATCTTTAAATAAACTTAAAAAACAAGTCGCCTTTATAAATACCAAAATAACCCATTAGAATGTGTAAAACAATAAATTATCCTAGACATATTGACAATGAAAATATAAAATATCTAGGATTAAACTTAACAAGAAATTACATGAAGGAAACTTGAAAAGTTTACTGAGGAACAGAAGAGTATATGTGCTTGTATGGAGAGAAATACTCTGTTCCTGTCAAAAGAAAAGTTGTAACTATAGGTGTCATTTTTCCTCAAATGAACTTATAATGTAATTCTAATCAGAATCCCAGAGGTATTCTTCTTAAAGTAAATGTTGAATATCCAATAAAACTTTTAAAAGTTCTATAAGGTGTCAGTACATAAAGGTCAGAAATGGTGATGGAATTCCAGTTAAGCTATTTCAAATCCTAAAGGATGATGCTGTGAAAGTGCTGTACTCAAAATGCCAGCAAATTTGGAAAACTCAGCAGTGGCCACAGGACTGGAAAAGGTCAGTTTTCATTCCAATCCCAAAGAAAGGCAATGCCAAAGAATGCTCAAACTACTGCACAGTTGCACTCATCTCACACGCAAGTGAAGTAATGCTCAAAATTCTCCAGCCAGGCTTGAGCAATATGTGAACCGTGAACTTCCAGATGTTCAAGGTGGATATAGAAAAGGCAGAGGAACCAGAGATCAAATTGCCAATATCTGTTGGATCATCAAAAAAGCAAGAGAATTTCAGAAAAACATCTATTTCTGCTTTATTGACTATGCCAAAGCCTTTCACTGTGTGGATCACAAGAAACTGTGGAAAATTCTGAAAGAGATGGGAATACCAGACCACCTGACCTGCCTCCTGAGAAACCTGTATGCCAGTCAGGAAGCAACAGTTAGAAGTGGACATGGAACAACAGACTGGTTCCAAATCAGGAAAGGAGTATGTCAAGGCTGTATATTGTCATCCTGCTTATTTAACTTATATGCAGAGTAAGTACATCATGAGAAACACTGGGCTGGATGAAACACAAGCTGGAATCAAGATTTCTGGCAGAAATGTCAATAACCTCAGATATGCAGATGACACCACCCTTATAACAGAAAGCGAACAAGAACTAAAGAGCCTCTTGATGAAAGTGAAAGAAGAGAGTGAAAAAGTTGGCTTAAAGCTCAACATTCAGAACACTAAGATCATGGCATCTGGTCCCATCACTTCATGGGAAATAGATGGAGAAACAGTGACAGACTTTATTTTTGTGGGCTCCAAAATCACTGCAGATGGTGACTGCAGCCATGAAATTAAAAGACACTTGCTCCTTGGAAGAAAAGTTATGACCAACCTAGACAGCATATTAAAAAGCAAAGACGTTGCTTTGCGAACAAAGGTCCGTGTAGCTATGGTTTTTCCAGTAGTCATGTATGGATGTGAGAGTTGGACTATAAAGAAAGCTGAGTGCTGAAGAATTGATGCTTTTGAACTGTGGTGTTGGAGAAGACTCTTGAGAGTCCCTTGGACTGCAAGGAGATCCAACCAGTCCATCCTAAAGGAGATCAGTCCTGGATGTTCATTGGAAGGATTGATGGCTGAAGCTGAGACTCCAATACTTTGGCCACCTGATCAGAATTGACTTATTTGAAAAGACTCTGATGCTGCGAAAGATTGAAGGCAGGAGGAGAAGGGCATGACAGAGGATGAAATGGTTGGATGGCATCACCAACTCGATTGACATGAGTTTGAGCAAGCTCCAGGAGTTGATGATGGACAGGGAAGCCTAGCGTGCTGCAGTCCATGGGGTTGCAAAGAGTCAGACATGACTGAGTGACTGAACTGAACTGATAAGGTATCAGATATGAGCCCAATATAAAGGTATAATCATTAAAACATTGTGATGCTGTTATAAGCCAAGGGAACTAAATAAAAAGCCCAGAGATAAGCCCAAGGATTTATTATATGAGTGATATTTCCTATTAGTGTGGAAATGATAGCCTAACTAATAAATAATAGTAAACGATTCTTATGAAGCACTCCTTATACACTAGTACAGTATTAAAGGGCTTTATCTGCACAACCCTGTAAGTTTTCAGTACACACAGGCAAAGTTGTGTCTGAGTTTTTTGGCTCTGTGGACTGTAGCCCATCAGGCTCCTCTGTCCATCAAATTCTTCAGACAAGAATACTGGAGTGGGTGACCATTCCCTCCTCCAGGGGATCTTCCCAATGCAGGGATTGAACCCAGGTCTCCTGCACTGCAGGCAGATTCTTTACCATCTGAGCCACCAGGGAAGCCCTTTCACACACAGGCAAAGGAGCCACAGTGGGCTGCTGAAACCTCTAAGGTCATTTTCCCACTCCTTTAATGCAAGACATAAAGAAGTTTCCTATCTTAACATCTCTTTTCTGTTGAAAAAAATCTTATTTAACAGTTTTTGATGGAAAAAAAAATCTATCATTCTGTCTTAAGATGATTGTTCAAGCTGGTGGCCTTCCCATTAAGTATGAAAGTGATTTGTTTAGAAAAAAGAAGTTAAGGTGGCTATGAGCTCAAATGTCCTATATACATTTGTTTAGCTCTGTTAAAGCATTTTTTAAACTGTTCTGCATAATATGTCAGGCTATAGGCCATTTTCTGCTTGACTAATTTTTCCCAAATCACAGTTAAAATGTAGTAGATGCAGGATTCAAATCCAAGTAGTCTTGGTCAGAGACCACGTTTAAAATGACTTTTTTTCTGTAATCATAGGTATTAAGGAATGACTTTTTGGTAAAATAACGAGATCTTTTTGTCATATAGCACCTTAAAACAAATTTAAGGTGGATCAACAGTAAAATACATTCCAGATAGATTAAAGAGGTAAATATTAAAGGTGGTATCTTAAAAGAATTAGAAGAAAAACTAGATGTATTCAATGATAATGAAAATGCTAATTAATCAAAAGGGTGGGGATATATGTATACCTATGACTGATTCATGTTGAGGTTTGACAGAAAACAGCAAAATTCTGTAAAGCAATTGTCCTTCAATTTAAAGATAAGTAAATTTAGAAAAATTGTAGCTAACATGTACTGGGTATCTGTGGCAGACCCTGTGCTAGATGTTTCTCCTTTTTCCAATTACACTAATAATATCAGACATTGTAATCATCAGTCTGGCAAAACTGTGTAGCAAAAATAGTACCCTCAAATATTTCAGGTACAATTAATTGATACAAGCCTTTTGAGAAGTACTGTGAAATGCATTTGTTATAGCCTTGGCGCTAGTGGTAAAGAACCCACCTGAGAGACGCTGGTTCGATCCCTGAGGTGGGAAGATCTCCTGAAATGCATTATAAGGCCTTTAAATAATTAATTTCTTTAAATCTCATTAAAACTTCTGTACTTGTTAACAATAAACGTTTACTAAACTTTATTCTGACCTGATAAATCCATTTCCAAGAACCCAGTCTAATGCTAAATATGAAACCACCTTTATTCACAGATATACTTAACATTATTTGTGGTAATGAAAAATTAAAAACAACTTGGAGAACAGTAGTAATATGGTTATCTGTCTAACCCAGTGGAACATAACATTTTTAAAAACATTGTAAAAGTTTATCTAAGGATATAAACATTTATCCAAGAATGGTGAGTGATCTAAACGGACAAAAGTTTTACTTCTATGTATGATACAACTGGGACTTTCCAGGGAGCTCCAGTGGTAAAGAATCTACCTGCCAGTGAAAGAGACACAGTTTCAATCCCTGATCCGGGAAGGAGCCCTCAAGAAGGAAATGGCAACCCGCTCCACTGTTGCCTGGGAAACCCCATAGACAGAGGAGCCTGGCGGTCTACAGTCCATGGGGTCACAAAGAATTGGACATGACTTGATTTAGGGACTGAACAAAAACAAGTGTTACAATTATATCTATGTAAAAATATTTATACTTGCATCAGCCAGATGCAGCCTGTAGGCCTCTTAAGAGATCCTCATTAACAACTCAGCTGTATACACACACAGACACACACACAGTTTCTCAGACAAGAAATTTGAACATGTACTTACTGTTGCATATTAATTAATTATTATGTTAGATGTAATAATGCATGTGGTTACATAAACACAGTTTATCTGTTAGTTTATTCGATTCAAGCTGATATATATGTAGGCAATATTTGGAATGTGTTTTTAAATACTCCAGCAAAAAACAACAGGTGGGAGAGAGAGAAAACAAGTTGGTTGTTCAACACTCTTGATGCTGAATCATAGGAACAGGGGAGTTCATTATTCCGGGGAGTTCATTATTCCATTTATGTTTCTTGAAATTTTTCCTCTGTAAAAAGTTAAAGAAATGAAAGCACTAAGAACAAGGAATTGCCTGTGCAAAAGAAATACAGGAAAGTACTCTTGCCTGGAAAATCCCATGGATGGAGGAGCCTGGTAGGCTGCAGTCCATGGGGTCGCTAGGAGTCGGACACGACTGAGCGACTTCACTTTCACTTTTCACTTTCATGCATTGGAGAAGGAAATGGCAACCCACTCCATTGTTTTTGCCTGGAGAATCCCAGGGACGGGGGAGCCTGGTGGGCTGCCGTCTATGGGGTCACAGAGTCGGACACGACTGAAGTAACTTAGCAGTAGCATAGCTTATGTTTAGATATTTTTCATGATACAATTGTGCTTCTTGGAATTTATCCTAGACTAACAGTTTTTTAATTAAAAAATGTGTGCAAGATGATTATTCTAAGAATGTCCATAATACAAATAAAATTATGATGATTATAAGTAGTTCCAACAGCTAGGGAATAGTTAAATGCTACTGTTTCTAATCAGAGGAATGTTAGGTGACCATCTGAAAAAATAACAATGAGTTATCAGGTTAAAAAAAAGTTATACATATATCCAAATTAAAATGTTACATTTGAAATGTGAATATGAAATTTATGTATAAGACTGAAAGTGAATTTGCAAAAACAACGTTATTATATTTCTTCTGCAATTATGTTTCTTCTAATGTTACTCTAATTTATCTGACTTTAAAAAATGGAGCAGTGTAAATGTTAGGCACAAAATTATTACTGATGTATCAATAATATAATGACATGTTAGTAATGGAAAATTAAAAGCTAGGAGCGGAAGACATTTGAATTGAAGGCTACCTTTTTTTTTTTCACTTTATTAATTTAATTGGAGGATAACTTTACAGTATTGTGATGGTTCTTGCCATACACTGACATGAATCAGCCACAGGTGCACACGTGTCCCCCCATCTTGAACCCTCCCTCTCCTCTCTCCCTATCCCATCCCTCTGGTTGTCCCAGAGCACTGGCTTTGAGTATCCTGCTTCCTGCTTCAAACTTGCACTGTAACTTTAGGCAAATCAGTACTTTTTTGTGTACCAATCTCTCCTTTACTGGGCTTCCCTTGTGGCTCAGCTGATAAAGAATTCACCTGCAATGTGGGAGACCTGGGTTCAGTCTCTTGGTTAGGAAGCTCTGCTGGAGAAGGGAAAAGCTACCCACTCCAGTATTCTGGCCTGGAGAATTCCATGGACTGTATAGTCCATGGGGTCACAAAGAGTCAGACAAGTGAGCAACTTTCACTCTCCTTTTCTACTTTCCCCATTCCCTCCCCCTCTCAACCCAAATTTCATCCTGTATCTGTCTTAAATAGCTGGTCACTAGTTTTTCTTTTCTGTGGAATTGACTAAAACTAGAACCCAGTATTTACTGACCACCTTCTCTGTGCCAAGTAGACTAGTAAGTGCTGAAAAATCAAAGGTGAATCATGGGAAGTTAAATTATGTGATAGAAGCAGACACATAAATGACTATTAAATGATATTATGGGTACCAACATGATAAAAATATTCTAAAAAAGAGGATGAGTGTGTAAACTGCCTAGTGGACAGCAGAGGAAGAGAGGTTAAGGGTGATGGGAAAAAGGCAAAAGGGAACTCCAGTAAGATGGTGATGCCAAGTGTAGCTTTAGGTAATACTTAACTGGAATCTAGAGGAAAAGTCAAGTGTTCCAAATCAGTTTCTCAAGTTTTAATGTGCAGATTACTTTGGGGCTATTGTTAGAATGCAGGTTCTAATTCAGTAAGTTTGGAATGGGGCCTGAGATTCAAAAAAGGTCCCAGGTGGTTCAGATGCTGTTGGTCCATTATATGTAAGATTTTAAAATGGAAACAATTGCATACCTTGTCATAGCCTGTTATTCTTGCAGGATAAATTGAAGGTAAATAGATGGTTTTGTGCTTTGCCTCAGATCTTGGATTTATCCTATACTGTGCATTAGAGTTAGCAATTTGACAACTACTCATTTCAGCTAACAACAAAGTAGAGAAAAGACAAAAAATGGAAGAATTGAGTAGTTGCCAGTGGTGAGAAAATACCAAAGCCAACTTAAGGGCTACACTCATCAAAATATTCAGTCATGAAAAACTAGACACTGGAACTCTTTCAGATATGAGGAAACAGAAACCTGTCAACTGAATACAGCATAAGGATTTTCTGTAAAGAACATTACAGGACTAACTGGTGAACTTTGAGTAAGGTCTACAGTTAGTTAAAAGCACTAATTCTTGGTTTTGATGGTTGTGTGGCTATGTAAGAGAATGCCCTTAAACACTGGCATATCTAGAATAGAGAAGCATCGTGTCAACTTAATCTCATTGAAAGCCAGTGTGGTAAAACGTTAATATTTAGGGCATCTGAATTAAAATGGCACTTGTTGTTACTGCAGGTTTTCTCTAAGTCTGAAATTATGTCAAAATAAAAAGTTTAAAGTGCAGAAAGAGGAACAACCCACACAGGTCAGAACCCTAAGGCTCAGCCTTCTTTACCTACACTTACCTCATATCTAAACCCCACTATCAGTGATCTTACGCTTCAGACCTGCTCCTCTGTATTTCTACCAGTTTAGTCCAAATTAATGATCCCTTATCTATACTGCTGAAATAGCCTAATCATTTTCCCCAAATCCCTGTAGAAAGTTATATTTTAAAAAGTAAATCTAATTACATGCCTGGCATGTAACTGGCTCTCTATAAATGAAAGGGAGGAAGGGAAGACAGGGAATATGAGAGATACTGGGTCAAAATATATTTTAGGATGGAATTCAGAAAATCTGGATAAGCAAGCTGAAAGGTTGGGGTTACTACAATGAGCATAGGTAAAGAGAATGTGTGTTACACTCACATGAATTGTGTTACACTCACTAATATGAATTGCCATATATTTCCTACTATTTCAAGAGTCCATTATAACATTACAAATTACCAAAGAGTGAGAAAAGTGTAATGAAACTTTTCAGTAAAATTAAAAGGATCACTTAAGTAAAGGTTAAGCTTGATTCGGAAAGTCTGATGTGCTTTTACGAGACAAGGTGAGTGGTGAATTCCTTTAGAAGAAATGGGTTGAATTTACCTGGATTTTTCTTGAAAATACTCTGGAAAACAAGAGTGGTGGACACTATTGGAACACCAATACATGCCAGGTGTTTTAAAACCCAACTCACAATTTTAGATACACCCTTGTAGAAATGAATTTTAGAATTATGCCTGCTATCTTATACTATTTAACATCTTTCTCTGCATTATTTTTCTTGGGTAGAAATCTTTGAGGGAGTAGGTAGAAACCTTAGGATTCTGTTTAGTTTTCCATGAGTGCTTTAAGTCACCATTTTTCTCCTGCATTTGCTTTTATGTCAATCTGATTCTCATTCCTTTATGATAATTTCCCCCTTCTCTGGTAAACTTTTAGGATGTCTTCATACTGATGTTTGGTTCCCACCCACCCCCCGCCCCCCCCGCCCCCCCCGCCCCCCCCGCCCCCCCCGCCATTTGCTTTGATGCTTGAGTTACTGAAACCTTAGGGTTACTATTGTGTAAAAAATTTTGGTTATTGCTTCTTCCAATATTGCCTCTCATTCACTCTATCCTTTCCTTTTTTTACCCTCTTCTGGTTTGTCCTCCTCTAGAAATTTTTTTCCTGTTTCCATCACTCTGTTCCTTTGAGTTTTAGAATTACTCTTCCAGTTCAATGATCGTGATTTTTAGTTATATCCATTCTGTTATTCAGGCCAGTGAGCAGTGATTTTGTTCCTCAATTAGCCTTTCCGTTTCTGAGATCTCTTTGGAGGGGCCTTTTGCCTTTCTCTTGGCAATATTATTTTGAAGACTTGTAAATTTGTATTCTGTGAACCCATTATATAGTTCTTGAGAAAACTTTTACATTTGTTGTTAGTACTTCTTGTTGGAGTCTTGTGTTTTCATCTCTGAAGTTAGTGTTGACTAAGATAGTTTTGCCACTGCTTGAGATCCTCTTCATGGAGGAGGAAGAAATTTACACTCAATATTGTTTTCAGAGGCAGTTACGGATGGGCAGGACATGTTTTCCAAGTGGGGCACCTGGGTGCTGCCTTATCTACCCACCCATCCATTTCTCTGCTGAAGCTTCAAGGATGCTGGCTGTGATAGTATGTGTAGTCATTTTACAGGTAATTCTGCTACAGATGACTGTTTCTTTCCTCCACATTCAGAGCTCCTTAATGACCACACTTTTGCGGCAGTACTCTCTTGTGCTTTTGCAGTTTGCTCTTCAAATTTCTTAAGGTATTAGGCTTTCAGAGCTTGTTCAGAAATTGTTCTACTTAAAAGTTTCATTTTTTAACATGCTAATGTGGATGTAAATGTGTAGATCTGTGCATCTATGTGTAAAAGTTTTGTCTATCATTTTTAGGGTGCTTTGCCATCATGGAATCTTAGTCCCTGTCACTGTTGACAGACCATCCATACTCTTTTTTCCAGTGTTAGAATTTGTCACTTAAGCCAACCTTTCCACATCTCCAAACACTTCAAAAAAAGAAGCCAATTTGGTTATTAATCCAGCATTGCAAATATAGGGTTCAGAAAGAAAACAGTAATGATGACACTAACATTTATTGCATACTTAGGTCAGAAATCCTTCTAGTGACCACTACAGGAATTAACTCACTTAATCCCCATAATCCCACAATAGCTATTATCCCTATTTTACAGTTCAGGCAGCTGATGCACAGAGATATTAAATGACTTTAAAGTTTTAAAAATCCATTGCTTTAAAAATGGCACTAGGCACTGTCAAGAGATTGATGAAATCTGGTTATTGATCCCAAGAGATCCCAGTCTCTTATGATTCTATAATCTTACTTAGTCCTGAATTGTTCCCAGATTTAAGGGTGAGCATAAACTAAAAGTTTATAACTTAGAAGACAGATCACCTTTCCTCTTCAAATAATGGAGAAACTATAGGAATTGGGGCACTTCATTAAGATGTTTTTAATAAATCTTACTCTATTATTTTCAGCTTAGGGGTATTTCATCTTCATGTTACTTATGTCATTTTGAACTGGTATATCAATATTCTGCATTGTTATAAAGTAAAAGCAAGTTAACATGTTCACCATACTTGTGTTAAGGAACTAAAATTTCATTTTTCTTTCCATTTTAGTACGTAATACTTCTCTGAATCAATGGAGAAATGGATATTCCTCTATATGCAAGCCTCACATAAAATCAGAATCTTCTGTGCAGCTATTACAGGGAAGAAAGAAAAGACACTTGAGTGAAACAGCAATAGGTAAGTTCAAATGAGGACATGAGCACTAGTAGTAAAAACTGAAAATAATAAAATTCTGATCTCCAAAAGCCCTGCCTCATGAAGTAATAACCCAGAAGTCACTAATTACACAAAACATCCATGGTGCTATGAACATCAAACAGCAAATTCATGTAGTCAATTCAGAATTATGTAGACTGGGATTCCATCCACTTTATGGAAATTAAGAATTTCCTTTCTATGTTTCCTAACCGGAGTTATTTTCTACCAACTGTCCTCCTGGATAGGACTTCAGTCTCTAGCACTGTGCTTTGGACTCAGAACGTCTTAGTACAAGGTTGCCCTTTAGAGATTACCATACCTGGTTCCTTTTGTGGAGATGCTGATTCGCTGAAGCTTCTTCAGAATTTTAATAAATTGGATGAGATGCATCTAAGTAACTCAACCTAGTTGAATTGCCCTTAGGACCTTATAGTGCCAAGATGAATAGAGATACCTTTGAAATGAGAACTCTGCTAGTAACACAAAACTTAACTGGGATACTGTGTACTAAATAACAAATCATCTGTGTACTCTGTTGGATCTTATTCACTGTTCTAGAGGCTCTAACATTATATAAATTAGTGAAGTATGCCCTAGGTGCAGTATGTCAGTATACCCAATAAATTAGAAATTATTTATACCCAAGATGTACTGAACTATATTATACATGGTGGATTTAACATGAATACAAGAACAACACAGGTAAAATGCTATACTACAAAGTAACTAGACAGCTCTGTATGCAACAACCATTTTTAATGCATGGACACTGATTTGAAGAAGTTGGGCTTCCCTGATGGCTTTGACAGTAAAGCGTCTGCCTGCAATGTGGGAGACCTGGGTTCGATCCCAGGGTTGGAAAGATCCCCTGGAGAAGGAAATGGCAACCCACCCCAGTACCCTTGCCTGGAAAATCCTGTGGATGGAGGAGCCTGGTAGGCTACAGTCCATGGGGTCACATAGTCGGACACGACTGAGCAACTTCACTTTCACTTTTCAAGAGTTACAGAAAGCAGGAACATAGTAAAGGGAGGTGAGGTTAAAGGAATGATAGACTGGGTATAAACTGTCAGGACCCCAGAAACGGCAAGTGTGACCGAGATCTCTATAAAATTTCCTTTTGTTTTTTGATACATGAATTTAAAAAAAGAAAATCAATAAACAGATCAAGACTCACATTACCAAACTAGGAAAACAGAAAGTCTAATACTTACCAGTTACATTTAATGTATGACACTCTCAATGGTCTTTCCATGGCAGGAGAAAGAACTAGATTTGAAGAATTTGCTTTTCAGCGCACAGAACCAGGATCCCAAAGCAGTTTTACTGCAGTTACTAATGTCAATGTTATATCAAGAACCCAGAATTCATCATCACAAGTAGGTTTTTGTACAGTGAACTTTCAAGTTGCTTTACAGACTTTTAAGCTCACACATCTGGTGGGCGGTGGGGAGGACCTCAACAGGGTATTTTGTTAATAGCTTTATTTACTAGCACATAATTAGCATATTTAGAATTATCTTACTAAGAAGCAATATATTAAATTTTATTGGGGACCTAATTGTTCATTAATTCTTGATTATGGGTTGTTTTTTTTTGTCAAAAACTCATGGGGCTAAATAAGAATCCAGCACTTGTGTTATTCTTACATTGTTTTGTGTTTTGTTATCTGGTCGGGAGTAGAGGTCAAAATATGGGAGGATTTAGAAAAACAGCATGACGCTCAGGGCCTAGGAACACATAAATGAAGACTGTAAAAATAATCTTTATTAAATGGCTCACTGAACATTTTATTTCATAGTTCTTCCTAATAAAAATGAGTTGGTTAAAAGATTTCACTGTCACTTAGGGTGCTTTATAGTACCCTCAGGCTTCCCTGGTGGCTCAGATGGTAAAGCGTCTGCCTGCAATAAGGGAGACCCAGGTTCGGTTCCTGGGTCAGGAAGATCCCCTGGAGAAGGAAATGGCAATCCACTCCAGCAGTCTTGCCTGGAAAATCCCATGGACAGAGGAGCCTGATAGACTACAGTCCATGGGGTCGCAAAGAGTCAGACACGACTGAGCGACTTCAATTTCACTTTCTGCTAAGAGTTTTGTATTTTAAGGCATTCATATTTTTAATGGTTTTAAAAACAGACTTGAATGTGTGCACACACAAATGTACTGTTTCATAGAAGTTATGTATACTTGTTTTTCTTAACATCTTATGGTCAGACTTTATATTTATAAAACTTAGAGGCACTCCATATTTTCTTTATATACTCATAAAAGGAGTATCATCATACATAACCAAAACTGTTGTCAAACTACTGTAATCCTGTCTTGCAGAATACAGCACGACGAAGATTGCGAAGTGAGAGCTCTTATGATATAGATAATATTGTGATCCCCATGTCGTTAGTGGCCCCAGCTAAATTAGAGAAGCTCCAATATAAGGAAATACTTACTCCAAGGTATGTATACTTACATCCTTTAATTTTCCTTTCTTGAATAACTTTCAGTGAAGTTAAAATTTTTAACGTAAAGAAAATGCTGCTTTCTGCCTTTCCCCCATTTATATGGTTACATGGAGGGAAGACAGTGAAAGAAACCTTTACATTACTCATGCTGAAAAACAGTGCTGTATAGTAACTCAGCTTTATTTCTCAGGTTTTATTAAGAAAGGGAAATTCTTAAGATTTACTTACTTCAGTACTTTTGAGTATTTTTTCATTCAACATTTAGCCTTCTATTGTGTACATGGCACTAAAAGGTACTTTAGGGATGTAAATAATTCCAATAACAATCTTTGCTCTTTAAAATGGAGATTTGCACAGAGTTCAAAGAAAGCAACAACCTTTGCAGAGGGTATTCACACTGTAAGAGGACAACTCCTGTGACAACAAAAGATTCTAATGTATCTTCAGGTCCGCAATACACAGGTCAAATAGCAAGAGTGGGAAGACCTGGGAGTGTATTAGGAAAAGGGGGTGGGGCAGAAGGAGAAAGTGTGTGTTCACACAGGGAGACCATAACTCAGGCACAGGAACAATTATGCAAGGCTAAGCCAGAGACTAAGGTTTTGTTTAGGGTGATAAACGAAATGAAGGCTCCAAAATAAACTGGAACCAGGTTGTGGATGTCCTCTAATGCCATACACAGATCTGTCTCCTGCTGGCAGCCAACTTAGTCAAATTTTTTAGCAATGATGAAAGCGCTTTTAAGATTATAAATCTGGCACCAAGAAGTAGCTATAGAAAAGGATGGAAACAAGACAGCTGATGACAACTGCAGTTATTCCTACCCATCTCTATTCTAGCTAATTTGATCCTTTTTTTCATAGCTGCTTTGAGCCAGTGAGAGAACTCCTAATACTCTAGGAAGTATTATGAGAATTCCTACAGAGAATCTGTTGATATATTGTATATTAAGTAAAAAACAATACTTGGTGGTTACAACAGTCTATAGCAACAGTGTCTTTCCAGTTTCCATTGATAGGCTGGAGCTCGCTGGTTGACCTGGTTGTTTAATATACAAGTCCTGTGATGTGAGGCCATGATGGGAGTCTTCACACAAGCAAACTGGCAAATGCTACAAATCACAGCTTTTTTCCTTTTTACTTTCTTAGCCAGTTTATCAGCATACCACTAACTTATTTCAAAATTAGTACATTCTTAGGTATAAAATGCAATTATGTAGAAGAAACTGTTTATTGTAAGGCCCAAAGTAAAGCCTCATCTTCTCCTTGTCCCCTTCTCATGGTACAAATATTTTGTCTCTTTTAAAAAATGAAGTACTAAAATACTACAACCAGTTGAATTATGGAAATCCCAAAGAAAGAAAACACTACTATATTGGTTGTGCTTATAGAATAAAATTGCTACATTAGGTAGATTAAGAAAAGCTATTTCAAATTGGTTCTGTCTTCAACAGCTGGAGGATGGTTGTTCTTCAGCCTTTGGATGAATATGATTTAGGTGAAGAAGAGGTAAGTTGCCTTTCACTTATGGGATAATTGCATATACTATATTATGAAGCCCACTTAATTTCTTTTTGATGTGCTTAATTTGATATTTGATGAACTAAATGGAACTATAAGCCCTCTAAAATACACTGATTTTTTTATTTTCAAAACTTATGAAAAGTTCCTCACTAAAGGTATTAAGAAAGTGTTTTGTACAAATTTGCCTACAAAGACAACATGCATAAAGAATAAACAAAAGCAAAAATAAAACATACCATTTCCATACATGAGTTGTTGAAATACTGAACTTACTGAGTACCGGTATTCATTTCCACTATTAGTCATATTTTTCTGCAAGAGATTTAGTCTTATATGGGAGTCTAGGGAAGTTCTCAATCAATACTGAGTTCTATAGTGAAATACTCATAGGAAGTACAATAGCCTCACATCATTTTCAGATCAGGCTGTGTCACCAAATGAATTATGAAAACCTGTATTTTTTCCAGATTTTTGGAACCACAGGAAAGGGACTATGGACCTGGAAGGGTAAAACTTACACTAAGACAAGAAAAATTATAGAGAAAAATACTATATAGCCAAACTAATTCCAAAGTGACAGTCTGAAGAGGCAGAATTACGTAAAAGACACTGTTTCTATTACAGTCTTTCTATGCCAACTGATCTCATTTTTCATCTACCAAAATTTGCTTTTTAATGCCTTTCCCTCTTTTAATGCACCCTAGTTCAGAATGATCCTAGCCAGAAACACCACAATCAAAGCTTTGGAAATCCATTAAACTAGTTCCCAAATCTCAGTTTTACTTTCTTTGACATTACTATGTTCCATCAACAGTATACTCCATAAGAAGCAATACAAAGGTTTGAATGAATAAAGCATGAAGGATATTTTATGTAAATGTAAAAAAACCATTGTGAACCTATGTGTATTCAAGGTACCTATTAAGTATTCTAGATAAGTCTTCAAACATGACCCAATGGTGAAAAAGTTCCAAACTCCCTCTTCTTAGGAATCTGAATCTCCTCTCATAACATGTGTTCTCATGAAATAGACTGCATTTACTGTTGTTTTCTTCCTATTGTTCTCTTTATGAGGAACTGTGACACCTGTTCTCATTTCAAAATGTTTGTGACAAAAGCAAAACTTTTCATTTCTAACTCCAGATAGAAAATCTCTCTGACGAAGTCTTCTCCCTAAGACACAAAAAGTATGAAGAGAAGGAGCAAGCCAGATGGTCCCTATGGGAACAAAGCAAGTGGCACAGAAGAAACAGCAGGCAGGTGTTGAACTATATCCAGGCTACTTACCTGAGTGTCGTGTCTTACTCCACTCTATTTCTCATGCTAATTGTCAGCATCAGTAATAGATTTAAGTGAGCAAATAACGTGAAAATTCTCCATAAAAAGGTCGTTTCAGTGTACTATAATGGTGGACCTAACACTAGGGATTACAATCTGAGTAATCTGTAACACAACTACTTCAAAAATATTTTTCTTGAAATGAACCAAAAAAAGACCCTTAAAAACCTATCTAGGGTAAAAAGCAAATAGCCTGAAATACTTTGAACATGACTTTGAAGGAAGGGGGAATAAATCCTAAAAACATAGTTAATGTATTTGAGAGAAACCCTGGTATTTTATATTTAATTGGACTATTTTTTGATATAGTCAAAACTCAAAACATAAGATCATGTTGAAACCTAGTAGTCACTGTAGTGTGGGGGTTTCTCATTTTGTTCACACTTTTAAAACATTTCTGTTTAAGTCAAGATATTCAGATTTGTTGTAGATCCCTATTCTAAGAGTTATCCTAACACACCTGAGATTCTATTCTCAACTTTCTCTACATTACAGAGATACAGTTTTCCAGAAGTACAGAGGAAAATGTGAATCGAGTTCTTCATGGATGACATTACAGTAATCATAGATACTCTGGGAACTCGGACTGTAAGAGTCAAGTTAACTATCTTTTCCTGTTTTCTGGAAAACAAAAAATACCCCCAAACAAAATTACTTATAATAATTTGGCAAAAGATTCCCTGAAGTGCCTTTTAAATAAAAGCCTTTGAGATGTGAGGATAACATGGGGAAAATCAGCAGATGAATTTTTAAAAATCTTTTGGGCAAAACTGTTTAAAGAAAAGTTACCAAGTTAAATGGACTTATGAACTACACTTTAGGTTGTTTATAAAATGTTTTCTTGATTTTCTTGCTAGAGCTTACACTAAAAACGTTGAAGGACAAGACCTACTTTTGAAAGACTGCCCTTACGATTTCAGTGGTGGGCAGCACTGCACAGTGGGGAGTCCTGCTGAGCCTCCTTCAGAGAGCCAGGCTCCCAGTGCACACGGCTCACCTTCACTGAGTCAGACTCAAGAGACCAAGGTGAGAGTATTCTATGACTTTCAAGAACTTGTTTATAGAATTGCTTGCTGCTGACAAAGGAGTCATCATTACGTAACACATTCAGTGCAACAGTCCAGTACAGAATGCTGGGTGTAGGAACCAGAGGATCCATATTCCAGCATTCAAGTTCCATCACTAACTACAGATACTTCCCCCTTTTATGTAACGCAACGTATATGTGTATGCTCAGTCACGTCTGACTCTTAGCGACCCCATGGACTATCGCCCTACCAGGCTGCTCTGTCCATGAGATTCTCCAGGCAAGAATACTGGAGTGGGTTGCCATTCCCTTCTCCAGGGGATCTTCCCTACCCAGGGATCGAACGTGGGTCTCCTGCATTGCAGGCAGATTCTTTACTTCTTGAGTCATCGGGGAAGCCCTTTTATGTAACATGCCAAAACCTAATTCCACCTATCCACTTATGTGTTAGAAACAGGGAATTCTATCAGAGTTTCATTACAAACCTAATTGGATTAAATAGAATGCTACCTGGCACATAGAAATGTTAGTTATTTCTCTTTCCCTTAGAAAAGATTTTGTCTCCCCATTTGTCCAGTTTTAACCTCAATAGGAGTGCTTTCTACACTGCATCTATAAAGTTCTTGTACTGTTTAGTAGTATTGGAAAATAATATTTAGAATCAAGAGAGTAGAGATAATAGAAGTTAAGAGGCAAGTCATAGAAAGCTCAGAGAAAGAAAAGTTAATAGGTGTCTATAATAATGATGGGATGAAAATGGAGATACTGAATTAGACGACCCAAACACATTTAAGGGAATTTCCCCAACATGCACCTAGGCTTTAAATGAAGACCAGTACTCCCTAATAGCACCATTTCCCTCTTCTTGGAAGAGGCAAAGTGAAAAAATAATTCCCAAAGGTCCCTATTAAATAATCCTCAGTATATCCCACTTTAAGTTGCTAGATACTTAGGACCAAAGAAGAATTTGTACTGACCAATGGTTATTACAAAATTAACATCTACAGATTATCTGAGATATGAACTTAAATTAGTTGAAACTGAAAATGTTTTTTCTTTCAGTCTTTGTGGTGGGAGCGACGGGCTTTTCCACTGAAGGATGAAGACACAGAAGCTTTATTATGCCAAGATGAAAAAAATGATCAGGTTGAAAGATCAAGCCCAGCTTGCCACAGTGAAGTCTTCTGCACCAGTGCACCAGAGAATGGCCACCATCCAAAAAGGCAGGCAGATGGAATGGAAGAGTACAGAACCCTTGGTCTAGGACTTACTCATGTTAAAAAAAATAGGTGACAGGGAACAAGTGAAGAAAACTGTGTAAATGAATGGGAAAACAGGAGAAAAAAGCAAGCCCTGTTGTCCTGCCCCTCCACAGTCTCAGTTCCAGAATAAGGGCCTATAGTGCACGTTAACCTTTTATGCTGTTTATGAAACAGGCAAGTTAGTTTCATTTTCCTTCCTGAAACCAGAAGTAACTAGCTTTTCACTGACCAACAAGTGCTAGTCATTTGTGTTTGATGCAAATCACAAGTACCAGAAAATTAACTGCTGTAATTTGCTGTCAAATCACATTACTGGGTAAATAATTTTTAAACCACTTATACCCACACACACACACACCCCCCTGTGTATCAAATGACAGCTCCCTTTTTTTTTTTCTATACAAATGGTTAATCTTAAATTGCCTCAGAAATAAGAATATAAAAATATGTGTGTATAGAGAATACATGCATACATATACACACATCTAAGTAGTTTTAAAAAGCACTGGCAGTGACCACTCCACTTGAAAAAATGCATGTATGAATTATCCCATGAAATATCAGCTGCACTATAAAGAAGCACAGATTAAAAACATCCCTTCCTAGTAGTCCAGACTTTAAAAAACATATTTAATAGAAGTTATTTATGAAAATTTCTATACCAGGTAACATAATACTTTATTTGAAATCACTGATAATCTGTCTATTGGGTTAAACACAGGTTATATTCTACTCACTCCTGACAGAATAAGAAAAGCAATGATGAGTTAAATATTAGTGTATTTTAAAACTAACACAGCTTTTAAGATTTGAGCTTTATGTATCTCATAAACATCCCACTTAAAATGAGTAACAAACAGGAAATTCCCATTCGTATATTATTGTACTTCAGTTCATCTGGTCACTCCTTACCATTGCTTTTTCTATTCAAACAGGCATCTATTCTTACTTGTATCCTAGAGAGAGAATTAAAATTCTTAAAAAGTTAATACTTCAGTATTGGATACTGGAGTGTATATAAAGTAAAATCTCTTTTGACACTATTACATTATTTTTTCCTATGTAAAAATTGAGGACAATTTATATGAATCACTTTTTCTCATGTAAAACAGGTTATTCAAGTTGTAGTACCCATATAATATAACTGACAATCCTAGCCATCTGGCCTAATCTGGGGGATCTGACAGTAAGTTTTTGTTAGAGACTGGAAATTATACTGGTCTCTTAAGAAAAAATTTCCAATTCAATACTGACAAATTTTTGCTTATAGTTTTACTGTACATTTTTTAAAAAACAAAAGCCAGAACAAACCCAAGTTGTCCAGGCAAATAAACTCAATTTTTTTTTGTCATGTCTGATATTATAATCCTCTATGTAAGTTTTTTAATTAAAAAGTTATTTCTATATGCCTTGTGTTGGCTGTGTCTATTTCTATATGCCTTGTCGTCTATCTGTGTGGCAAAGCCTTTCCTAAGCCAAAATAAACAGTAAGAAATAAAATTTTACCTTGAAAACACAGAAGAAACCAAGGAAGCTCTACGCCATGCTTAAAAGTGTTAACGTTCCTATTTTCCAAAGCTTATTTCTCAAAACTCATAGTAGCCTGAAAAAGTTTAATGACATTGGTCTTGTTATTTCTTACCATGTGCATTTCATAGCAAGAGTATTTACAAGAATGAAGTAGGTAATACATATGTACTGTCAAAGTGTAATTTGGGACACAATAGTAAACAGTGTATGGATTAACTCTGTACTTTGTCATATATTAGCCTACTTGGTCTTTCTTGGATTAATAAAATATATATCCTTGGAGTCAAAAGTCATTAGTTGCAGAATATTCTTAGCAATTGGTTTTTCTAGTTTAAAAGTTAGACTGGAAATAAGACAATTAAGCTTCCTTTGCTTAATCCACCTCTTAAGCGCTCCATCTATAAAAAAAAAAGTACAGAGCAGAAATCCTATGCTTTCCTGGATTCTTTCCATCATACCAGCATGTTGATGAGTTTCAGTATCTTCATTTTTTTTTTAATGGGGACAAACACACCTGTTTTACCATTCATAGAACTGACTGTAGGTTTCGTGAGATTGTATCAACGTACTTTATAATCTACAACACAAATTTATCTAATAGCTACTTTGCCTTGGCATGTTCAATTCCACACCCTTACAATTCTAGGAATAGTGGAAGTTTACATATATAATAATCTTTTAATCCTCAACACAATACCACACTCTCATAATTACATTCAATGTATAAATCAGTTAGTAGAAGCTCAAAGAGGTTGGCTGATTTGGTTTGCTAAGATCAAACAAACAGAAGGGTCAGGATTCAACTTAATATTACTTCTAAATAGAGGCCTTTTTTCTTTTTTTAGCATAGAGCTAGCAAAAGGGGGTGGGGGTGGGGGGGCAGTGAGAGATCACTGAATAATCTGTCCTTCTAAGACAGCTAACAAAATACCCTGATAAAACTTGTGCTCATATTTTAGAACAACTTGAAAATCCCTGGGCTTCATAATACATTTTTTTTAATATATCAAATATAAGGTGCAAAGTAAAAAATAAATGTTTTTGAAGCTAGGAGAATAAGTATGCCATTCCTAATCAGATGCAAACTTAGTTAGCACACACACAAATCAAAAATGACACGAAACAGGAAAAACTGAAGAACTTCCTTTGCTTTCAGAAAACAGTAAAGAAACCAAAGAAAATTCTTTTTAGAAATTCAGAAAAAAAATTTTTCATAGTAGCTAACAGGCCTTCCTTAGGCATTAAGACACTTTTCTGCTTGTAACCTTAATACAGCCATATTTTTACTTTTCATAAAAATCAAGTCTCCCAGTAAAAATGGTATTTTATCACACTAATCTTTCAATTCCATCACTAAAAATGTAGTTATACACACCAATTTCTAACCTCTTGGAACATTCTGCATAATGGATTTTAGTCACTGGACAGAGTAATTGCTCAGAAAAGCAGCACTGCCTCAACTGTGGTATGATTTGGTAGTCAATATTCTTGTTTTTCAGTAAAAAGGAGATCTCCTAAGCAGAAACACCAGGTTCCTTGTTGTTTCATCGATCAAGAGAACGTTTCTGAGCAGCTTCTGAGCAAACGTTTCTTAACAGGTTGATCACAGATCTGGGGTCTTCACTCCTCATAATGGCACTGCCAGACACAATCATGTTAGCTCCTGCCTGAAAGAAGTAAACACTTTAGGTTATGCCTCAAAGGAAGATGTGGTAAAACCTAAAACAGAACTCCCAGACTAGAGTTTCTACCCTTATATCTAGCAGTCAGCACTTTAACTGTATAAAAGCCACTTCAAGATGAATATACTTAAGCAGCTAGTTCAATGAAGAAAGAAGCTGAAACACTTAAAAGAGGATGTGAAATTATTTTTAAACGTGTAAGAAACATTGACTTTTTGGTAACCCCTAACCCTCTTCTAAATAAACTATAGTGCATCTCTGCTAATACTTAGATAAGGTTTTATCTAAAACCTTTAATCTTCACCTCTATTAAAGTTTTCCCCTTATGTACCAATGCCTCCTCAGCTCCTAAAAAAAAATCAATCTTTTCATCTTTGAACTATGTAGAGGAATTTGCAGACAGTCTAAAAGGACAAGTACTGTTAAAATGTGAGATAATCCATAAAATATGGCAACACTACATTTAAATATCTTCTCATTTTGATGCCAGTAGAAATGGAACATATGCTGATGTATGCTTCTCTGCATTCCAGAATGGTTTTGAGGTGGCTTAAAAAAGATTTTCAAGATGTTTCTCAATATGAAATCAAAGAGTAAAACTGATAACTTATAAAAATGAGTTCAAATTTATCTGAGATTTGACTCAGGGAGGAAAATCCAATCTGTTATATGATTCAGAGCTGAAAGAAAGGGGGACCATTGAGAGAACCGCTGAAGCTGAGAAAAATCTATCCAATGAGAGATACACTGCTGTGCTACAATACAGTGCATTGTCCAACAATGTTCCTCATAAAAATCAAATAAATATTAGTTTTCTAGCGTTCAGTTCAGTTCAGTTCAGTTCAGTCGCTCAGTCGTGTCCAACTCTTTGCGACCCCATGAATCACAGCACTCCAGGCCTCCCTGTCCATCACCATCTCCCGGAGTTCACTCAGACTCACGTCCATCGAGTCCGTGATGCCATCCAGCCATCTCATCCTGGATCGTCCCCTTCTCCTCCTGCCCCCGATCTCTCCCAGCATCAGAGTCTTTTCCAATGAGTCAACTCTTCGCATGAGGTGGCCAAAGTACTGGAGTTTCAGCTTTAGCATCATTCCTTCCAAAGAAATCCCAGGGTTGATCTTCAGAATGGACTGGTTGGATCTCCTTGCAGTCCAAGGGACTCTCAACAATCTCCTCCAACACCACAGTTCAAAAGCATCAATTCTTCGGCACTCAGCCTTCTTCACAGTCCAACTCTCACATCCATACATGACTACTGGAAAAACCATAGCCTTGATTAGACGGACCTTAGTCGGCAAAGTAATGTCTCTGCTTTTGAATATACTATCTAGGTAGGTCATAACTTTTCTTCCAAGGAGTAAGCGTCTTTTAATTTCATGGCTGCAGTCACCATCTGAATTTGGAGCCCAAAAAAATAAAGTCTGACACTGTTTCTACTGTTTCCCCATCTATTTCCCATGAAGTGATGGGACCAGATGCCATGATCTTCGTTTTCTGAATGTTGAGTTTTAAGCCAACTTTTGCACTCTCCACTTTCACTTTCATCAAGAGGCTTTTCAGTTCCTCTTCACTTTCTGCCATAAGGGTGGTGTCATCTGCATATCTGAGGTTATTGATATTTCTCCCAGCAATCTTGATTCCAGCTTGTGTTTCTTCCAGTCCAGTGTTTCTCATGATGTACTCTGCATATAAGTTAAATAAGCAGGGTGACAATATACAGCCTTGACGTACTCCTTTTCCTGTTTGGAACCAGTCTGTTGTTCCATGTCCAGTTCTAACTGTTGCTTCCTGACCTGCATACAGATTTCTCAAGAGGCAGGTCAGGTGGTCTGGGATTCCCATCTCTTGAAGAATTTTCCACAGTTGATTGTGATCCACACAGTGAAAGGCTTTGGCATAGTCAATAAAGCAGAAATAGATGTTTTTCTGGAACTCTCTTGCTTTTTCCATGATCCAGCAGATGCTGGCAATTTGATCTCTGGTTCCTCTGCCTTTTCTAAAACCAGCTTGAACATCAGGAAGTTCACAGTTCACATATTGCTGAAGTCTGGCTTGGAGAATTTTGAGCATTACTTTACTAGCATGTGAGATGAGTGCAATTGTGTGGTAGTTTGAGCATTCTTTGGCATTGCCTTTCTTTGGGATTGGAATGAAAACTGACCTTTTCCAGTCCTGTGGCCACTGCTGAGTTTTCCACATTTGCTGGCATATTGAGTGCAGCACTTTCACAGCATCATCTTTCAGGATTTGAAACAGCTCCACTGGAATTGCATCACCTCCACTAGCTTTGTTCGTAGTGATGCTTTCTAAGGCCCACTTGACTTCACATTCCAAGATGTCTGGCTCTAGATTAGCGATCACATCCTCATGATTATCGGTCGTGAAGATCTTTTTTGTACAGTTCTTCCGTGTATTCTTGCCACCTCTTCTTAATATCTTCTGCTTCTGTTAGGTCCAGACCATTTCTGTCCTTTATCGAGCCCATCTTTGCATGAAATGTGCCCTTGGTATCTCTAATTTTCTTGAAGAGATCTCTGGTCTTTCCCATTCTGTTGTTTTCCTCTATTTCTTTGCACTGATTGCTGAAGAAGGCTTTCTTATCTCTTCTTGCTATTCTTTGGAACTCTGCATTCAGACGCTTATATCTTTCCTTTTCTCCTTTGCTTTTCGCCTCTCTTCTTTTTACAGCTATTTGTAAGGCCTCCCCAGACAGCCATCTTGCTTTTTTGCATTTCTTTTCCATGGGGATGGTCTTGATCCCTCTCTCCTGTACAATGTCACGAACATCACTCCATAGTTCATCAGGCACTCTCGAACATCACTCCATAGTTCATCAGGCACTCTATCTATCAGATCTAGACCCTTAAATCTATTTCTCACTTCCACTGTATTATCATAAGGGATTTGATTTAGGTCATACCTGAATGGTCTAGCAGTTTTCCCTACTTTCTTCAATTTGAGTCTGAATTTGGCAATAAGTAGTTCGTGATCTGAGCCACAGTCAGCTCCCGGTCTTGTTTTTGCTGACTGTATAGAGCTTCTCCATCTTTGGCTGCCAAGAATATAATCAATCTGATTTCGGTGTTGACCATCTGGTGATATCCATGTGTAGAGTCTTCTCTTGTGTTGTTGGAAGAGGGTGTTTGCTATGACCAGTGCATTTTCTTGGCAAAACTCTATTAGTCTTTGCCCTGCTTCATTCCGCATTCCAAGGCCAAATTTGCCTGTTACTCCAGGTGTTTCTTGACTTCCTACTTTTGCATTCCAGTCCCCTATAATGAAAAGGAAATCTTTTTTGGGTGTTAGTTCTAAAAGATCTTGTAGGTCTTCATAAAACCGTTCAACTTCAGTTTCTTCAGCATTACTGGTTGGGGCATAGACTTGGATAACTGTGATATTGAATGGTTTGCCTTGGAGACGAACAGAGATCATATGTCTCAATGTAAGCAGAAACAGTATTAATGACAAAGCACAGATCAGTAAAAATGAATTCTACAGGGGTCAAAAGATATATGCTCACTGTCTGTGTGTCCAGTGTCATCTTCATACTGATCACAGTCAAGCTTTTGATAAGTATCAAGCAGAAAAGTGTGTGACATTTACACAAAACACTGGAAGCAAAAATAGGAAGCAAAAAAAAAAAAACACACACACACAAAACAGGAAGATTCCCTATTTTGGAAAACTGTCTCAAAGGCCCTGGAACGTCTCAATGATATTACACAGGCTGGCAGTCAGCACATTCCTCTTTCAAAGAATTTTTTCATCATTACTGAGATAGCTAGGACTTACTATTTACTTTCCTAGTTTTACATTTAAACAAACAATACTTTTCCAAGAAAGACTATTTAGGAAGTGTAGGGGAAATCTCTTTGGTAGACAAGATCTGTCCTGGCATTACATTTGATAGGAAATTGGTCCAGGTTGCCATCAAGGAGCAGTCTCACCTCTGCGCATTTATGGATAGTGTCAGGACCTACTCCACCATCCACCTCAATGTCCAAAGATGGGAACTGGGTCCTCAACCAATGAACCTAGATATACACAAGGAAATAAATGACTCCTAAGTGGACAGGTAGAGGGAAAGCACATTAAACAAAAAATGAAATGGCCACTAAAATATGACTCCAAATGTCTCACAGAGTAACTTTATATCAATAAAAGTTATGACTGGGGAAAGCCATCTTAATATACTGAAACAAACTTTCATAAAAGCAAGCTTTGCTCTGTTGGCCAAATGGCATTGAATTTGTCATGGACTTGCCGAAAGTATAGTTCACAGAAATAAGGCAAAGATAAAACCCTCAATATTCAATGAAAATTCCATCTACAGGTTACAGTTTCCAGAACAGTTTCCAATGGTTTTGGAAACTAATACGTGGTTATCTCTTCTGATCTCCAAACCTAAATCTCTTTGGGCATCTCTCATCCCATATTCCAATGATATGTAGGCACCCCCATTTCCCTGCCTTCAGAGTAAGGCATAAACATACAAGCAGCCCAAACATACAAGTAGCCCAATACATGCTTACTGAATAAATATACACAATCAACAACCTTACTCCAGAACCAAATACTTTTTTTTACCTTTGGCATCATATCTTCCATGAATTTCTGCCCTCCAAACCCAGGTTCCACTGTCATAACCAAGGCCATATCTATTTGATTAGCCCATGGTGCCAAATACTCAACTGAAGTTCCTGGTTTGATAGCAAGGCCAACCTGTAACAAACAAATTTGTTACATCACATCAATAACTATTTCCATATTACATTATTGTGGTTTATCAGGCCCAGTAGGAAGCTCTATTCTTAAAAAATGGAATACATACATAAATTGTTCAGCTGTAAATTGTTTTTTAAGTCAACATGGATATCACAAGTAAATGTTTCTAAAAGGTAGCAATTTCTAGAAAACATTAGTAGAATGTATTGATTTTATCTGACAAACATGTTATACTTAAAGTCTAGCTTCAATGCTGAAAAACAGCTGTCTACATCTGGTCTTCTTCACCTATCATTTTGGGTCTTCCACCAAACTTTCCCAACTCTGAGAATGAATAGTATAAAACATTACCCTCACTGCTAAGCTCTTACCTTCATTCCATTCTCCCGAATGTCTTTGATCAAAGCTCCTGGGTTGTCAGTAGCCTCGAGATGAAAGGTATATTGATTGGCTCCTGCTACAGCCATTGGCTTTACCCACTGTTCCGGCCTGGACACCATCATGTGCATGTCTGGAAAGAAAAGACATATCCCCTAACTATTACTAAAAGGAAAACAGCTGCTCATATTATTGAAGTCAATCTGTAGTTTTTGCTATTTCAGATATGGACTCTTCTGGCATCATGATAATTGTTAAATAGAAGTTTCGGCATAGATAGCTTCCCTGCATCCTTAAGATAAGGTTTTGGTTAAACACATTTATAAAAAAAAATCCAAAGTTTTTCCACAAAAAGCCTACAGCACTATTTATGAGAAGTAGTAACTAGGAATCAGGAAACCTAAGTTCAGGTTCAGGAAATATCATTGTAAAAAACTTAGATTACATTCTTAGGGAGACAAATAAAGGAGTAAATACAAGTAAAGTTGGTAGTAAACAAAGCCAGTGTTGCTGGAGTCAGGGTGGGGTGGGGGCAGCACTGGGGAGGGAGGATGAGGTAAGAGAAACACTGGATAAAACTACAGAACCCTGTAGACCGTCAGGTTTTATTTTGAATGACACAGAACAAATACTGCAGTACTTAGATCTAACTTCGAAGATCAAGGCAATAAACCTAGTGACTGCAGATGGTGAGCAGTGGTGGGGATTCCGGATATTTTCTGAAGGCAGGGCCAAGAGGGGCTGCTGTGGCTCAGATGTGCGCAGTGAGACAAGGGTCAGATGGTGCAAGGATGTGGGCCTAAGGAGCCAGAACAGAACTGTCACCACTAAGAGGCAGACAACTGCAAAAGGAGGAACAGACTCAGAGGAAAGATCATGTTAACCAGAAGCAGCCTGCCACGTGTCCTTAAATCTAAAGCTCAAATCATATGAAAATGTTTGGGAAGAAACGAGCGTGGCCTTCTTAAACATCTCGACTTAAAACATAATATTAATAGCATTCCACGGGAAAGAGAGGGCAGCTTAAAAGAAGTGAAAGCAAGAAATGATGCAGGAAAAGAAGAAAACGGTAAACTCTCCTGCGCCAGACAGTAGTGAGAAGAGTTTTGGGCTTTTTGCTTCGTAACAGAGAGCACATTTCTGATCCAGCAAAGCTATGTTAAAGAAAGAAAAAATCGAGTATTCCAGAACTCAGTAGCGAAGATTTATAAAATGCAACAAGGCTTTGAAAAACATCAGGAAAACAGAGTATAGAGCCTGATTAACGAAGTCAAGGCTAACATTTATATTTCTAAACTAATAAAAGTAACAAAAATAGAACGTTTCAATAGGCAAAACTTTGTTTTCAGAAGATAAACTCAATTTGGTGTGTTTTTCCTTCATATCATAAACAAGAAAAATTCAATCTGGTTTACGAGACCAAGTTTATTCATTCCTAAGTTACCAGACTAGACAGCTAAGTCATCCCTACTCAATCTCCAGTGTGCAGTCACCACCAGCAACCGTCACTGGACATTCTCTGGTGTTCGGAGAATCAATGACTCAGCGACTCTGCCTGTAATCACAACACAGGTCTCAAATGTTCTACTGTCAGACTCCTTCTGCACTCTTAAAAATTACTGAAGACTCCTCCACCCCAATACTGATGATGTGGGTCATATTTATCAATATTTAATGTATTAGAAAGGCAAACTAAAAAAAAACTTTTAGTGTCTATTTGTGTGTGCTAAGTCACTTCAGCCGTGTGTGACTCTTTGCAACTCCATGGACCGTAGCCTTTCAGGCTTTTCTCCAGGCAAGAACACTGGAGTGGGTTGCCATGTCCTTCTCCAGATGATCTTCCCTGACTCAGGGATCAAAGGTGGGCTCCCGCATTGCAGACAGATTCTTCACCATGTGAAATATGAGGGAAGCTTTTGTGTCTACTTAAGTCAGTCATAAAAAAATGATACTATAAATCCATTACATGTTAATGTAACAGTTGCATTATTTTACATTTTTGCGAGTAGGTAGTGCCTAGCTTGGAGAAGGCAATGGCACCCCACTCTAGTACTCTTGCCTGGAAAATCCCATGGATGGAGGAGCCTGGTAGGCTGCAGTCCATGGGGTCACTAAGAGTTGGACACGACTGAGCAACTTCACTTTCACTTTTCACTTTCATGCATTGGAGAAGGAAATGGCAACCCACTCCAGTGCTCTTGCCTAGAGAATCCCAGGGACGGGGGAGCCTGGTGGGCTGCCGTCTATGGGATCGCACAGAGTCAGACACGACTGAAGGGACTTAGCAGCAGCAGCAGTGCCTGGCTTAAGAGAATACACACCTGTATTCTCACATCTGCTCTGCATTCAATCTGTTGTTTTATAGTAGGGAAAAAAATGCACAGAAAAGGGAGGCGTCCCTACATGCACAGCCTTTTCACTCAAGTATGGATAGTCTACCATTTCTACCCCAAAACTCAACAAGCAGTATGAAAGATTACTGGCAGTGTGGAATCTATAAATCCTGTCAGTGACCTTTCCATACTTTGTTAATGCTAAAACTCGTTAGTCTGTATTTTGAACAGCTCTTTTAAGTACTATTGGTTCACTGAGTTACACAGATCTTCCAAACAGTGACACATTTCTTTATATACTATCCAAAACCCATGTTGTCAATGTCACTACAGATCTTATCAAAGAAGCTGTTAAGCATTGGGAAGCTTTCAAGCTCAAAGCAGCAAATATAAGTTTTCCAAAATTTCAATTTTCACTTGCAAATTCTAACTTTTGTCAGTGGCAACGAAAACTGATGAGCTGCTTTCTTTGAAATGACAGGTTCACGTAGTTAATTTTAAAGACAATATCAGGAAAATATCTAAGTCTGATAACCACAGTTCATTGTCAGTTATTCTTTTAATGGAAAATGGTCTTTGTGAAAAAACCAGCACTTGCAGTCTACAGCTCGAGACAATGAAATGAGTGGTTTTCCTCAAGGAAATGATCATCCTCCAGGGTTCAACAGAAGGGCTTCGTACGTATTACCTTCCTGCTTCGTTACACAAAATACTAAAGAGACGCATGCTCAAGAATCAAGATTTACTAAATCTATCACCTGTTCCAATTCTTCAAGGATACTTACTATGAAGGCATGGTGTGTAAGAACATCACAATACCTGTAGTAACCTGTTCAGTATTACCTGCTCAGTAAAACCGCCTTATCTCTGGCTAGGGCATCAGCAGACTCATTCACCACTGCTTTTGCACCATCGGTACAAATAATGCAAATAATATCAGTACAATTTACAAATCGAACTACAAATAGTTATGACATCATGCTGCTGCTGCTGCTAAGTCGCTTCAGTCGCATCTGTCTGAAAAAGACTCCTACAGGTCCTCACACCATACTTGAAGACCACTGATTTAGATAAGCAAAAATGACTTTTCCCTACCACGTTACATCTTAAGACAGTAAATTCTACTCAATATTAGGACTGAATTGTTAAAAGCTTTAGCAGTTATACATACAGCTTGTGATCTAACTCCTAAGATATATAATGTACCAATTAACCAACAACCAGTATCCAAGAATTACACAAACAACATATAAGATAAAAAACAAAGGTCACAAACACTAAAGCATATGAAATCCATTCATCTTTACTTGAGATTGTCTTCTGGTAAGACTGATTAGCAAGTTTATCACCAAACAACAAACTAAAAGCAGGAATGAAAAAACAGATTGTGGGGGGTGGGGGTGGCAGCTGAGTTGGGCAGAGAAGGGGCACAGAGAGGGGGAGTCAAACAGCAGTGAGAAGTAACAGTTGGGAGACCAACTAAAAGGAAGGGAAAAAGACAAAATTTACATATTTTAAATCCACACAAAGCCAGAATGGTGGATTCTGTGGCCACTGTACAAGGCGTGAGAGGGCAAAGAACACTTTCATCCAACTCCGATAGTTTTAAGGATAAATTTACCCTCGAAAAGTCAGCTTCCAAAACATTAATAATAATTAAAAAAAAAAAGTTCAGGTAATCAGAGGATTCTACTCCATTATTTGGAAATTTCAAAATGGTGAACATATTGGTGGAACACTGTTTCCCTTGAGTCACATGAATTGATAGTCGGTGCCTTCCAAGTGGAACGGGCCTACAGAGGCTCTAACAACCTCCTGCAACGTCAGCAGTGTTCCACAACTGCACTGGTACAGTAGTCACACGTGGCTACTGAGAACTTGCAATGCAGTTAATGCCACTAAGAAACAATTTTTAATTTTAGCTGACTTAAATAGCTACATGAGGCTAGTGATTACCATACTGAACAGAACAGCTAGAGCCCTTCATAAATGGTCCACAAGGTCAATAAATAAATATAAGTTTTACTAAAATTAAGTAATGAATTACATAAATACATATTACTTATAAAAGCTCACCAAATGCCTCCTGTACCAGAGATCTGGCAATAGAGGCTCTGCTAACTTAGTTTAAAACATCAGCAGCAGTGACAAGGATATGTGGGCTGAATCTACATTCCACAGGAGTAACTTCTAGGTCACTACGTGATTTAAAAAAAAACCTTAATTCACATTATCTTACAACACTGAAGTGGAGCGTACACCGACCTGTTCAGTTCAGTTCAGTCGCTCAGTCGTGTCCGACTCTTTGCAACCCCATGAATCACAACATGCCAGGCCTCCCTGTCCATCACCAACTCCTGGAGTTCACTTCACTCAGACTCGCGTCGAGTCAGTGATGCCATCCAGCCATCTCATCCTCTGTCGTCCCCTTCTCCTCCTGCCCCCAATCCCTCCCAGCATCAGAGTCTTTTCCAATGAGTCAACTCTTCGCATGAGGTGGCCAAAGTACTGGAGTTTCAGCTTTAGCATCATTACTTCCAAAGAAATCCCAGGGTTGATCTCCTTCAGAATGGACTGGTTGGATCTCCTTGCAGTCCAAGGGACTCTCAAAAGAGTCTTCTCCAACACAGCAGTCAAAAAGCATCAATTCTTTGGCGCTCAGCCTTCTTCACAGTCCAACTCTCACATCCACACATGACCACTGGAAAAACCATAGCCCTGACTAGACGGACCTTAGTCGGCAAAGTAATGTCTCTGCTTTTGAATATGCTATCCAAGTTGGTCATAACTTTTCTTCCAATTTCATGGCTGCAGTCACCATCTGCAGTGATTTTGGAGCCCAAAATAATAAAGTCTGACACTGCTTCCCCATCTACTTCCCATGAAGTGATGGGACCAGATGCCATGATCTTCGTTTTCTGAATGTTGAGCTTTAAGCCAACTTTTTCACTCTCCACTTTCACTTTCATCAAGAGGCTTTTTAGTTCCTCTTCACTTTCTGCCATAAGGGTGGTGTCATCTGCATATCTGAGGATACTGATATTTCTCCCGGCAATCTTGATTCCAGCTTGTGCTTCTTCCAGCCCAGCGTTTCTTATAATGTATTCTGCATAGAAGTTAAATAAGCAGGGTGACAATGTACAGGCTTGACATACTCCTTTTCCTATCTGGAACCAGTCTGTTGTTCCATGTCCAGTTCTAACTGTTGCTTCTTGACCTGCATACAGGTTTCTAAAGAGGCAGATCAGGTGGTCTGGGATTCCCATCTCTTGAAGAATTTTCCACAGTTTATTGTGATTCACACAGTCAAAAGCTTTGGCATAGTCAATAAAGCCGATGTTTTTCTGGAACTCTCTTGCTTTCTCGATGATCCAGCGGATGTTGGCAATTTGATCTCTGGTTCCTCTGCCTTTTCTAAAACCAGCTTGAACATCTGGAAGTTCATGGTTCACATATTGCTGAAGCCTGGCTTAGAGAATTTTGAGCATTACTTTACTAGCGTGGGAGACCTGTAGAACACTCCAATTTCAATGAATCGACTTCTCATCTAGACCATATATTAACTGATTCCTAAGTTCATTTAACAATCACATTGAGCCTCAGCTGTGTGTCTATGCTATGCTCTGGGAAAACCACCGCAAACCAAGTGAATGAAATCCTGCCCTTAAGGAGTTTAGAGTCTGATAAAAGCAACCACAGATTGAAAGAAATTCTAAGAAAATCAACAAGGTAAAAAGGTTAATTTAGGACAGGGCTCTCTGAAGAAACAACAACATAGGATCTGAGGTGGAAAGATGAGGTAGCACTGATCAAGTGAACACAGTTTAGGCGAAGAGACTCTAGCCAAAGTGCCTAGGCCCCGAAGTGGGCAAGTTCAGCTTCTTACAGGAGGCCAATGAAGGCCCAGCACAGGGGGAGGGAAAAGGGTACACTGTGAAACTGGAAGTTGAGAAATCAACCAGCTACTTCCCCTTTCCTTGAGCAAGATACTCAGCTTCAGATGCCATAAACACCCACTTACCAAAGAAAGGGTCCTGGCCTAGCTGCTTTCGGAGGCTTTCTACCACAGGGTGACCAAAGGTGATGTTGGGAACAAAATGCCTACAAGACAAACAAAATCTTACTCTGAAAATGTTTTCAATTCAGTCTCTGTATTTTTCTCAAAATGTATCCTGATAGACAAACAGGAGATTATCTGCGATTGCAATATTTTTCAATTTAACATTTAACATCAGTTTTAAACACTAAAAATACCCATAGAATTTCAGTTTTACAGAGCAGTAATTCCTTGATATTCCAGTAAATCATAATGTCACATAATTGACCAATTTAATGCTGTAATTCAAAATCCCTGATAGGAAGAAATGAAGGATGACAAAATCAAAACCCCAAAAGTCATATGACTTGCCCAAGTCACATACTAGTTAGGAAGGTCAAGACTCTGATAAAGGTTTCTCAAATCTTAAGCCTATCACAGGTCACCTGTGGCTATCTCTAATCTACTTCTACCACAGGGAACAAAATGACAAGTTTATTTAAGCTGTCTTAAAGATTATCTAAAGAAACTTAAGGTATATTAATAACCACCACTTACTGAAGGTTTGTAACATATCAGATATTGTGCCTTATTTTGTTTCATCTTCACAACAGCCCTCTGAAGTAAATGCTGTTATCATCTCCATTTAAGGAGCATAGGATATAACTTCCCTAAGTCACCCAGTTAATAATTCGTTGGGGCAGGTTTCAAATTAAGGCTTTCTGAAATCAGACCCAAGGCAGTTAACCATTACCCTACTCCAGCTCTCTTGTTGTATGGCGAGCTCACTTCAACATTTAGGCTGGATGCTTCAGAGTACTATATTTTACTTTAAAAAATTTGAGTTTCTCTGCTCACCACAGAAAAGGTTACAATCTCACTGGTACCAAGAGAGGGCTAATGACTCACCACAATTCATGACTGACTGCTACAGTATAGTTGTTGGCAGGAAGCCAGCTCAGCCAAGAACCACATTTCCCAACTCCCTTTAAAACCAGGTTGGCCACGTGACTAATTCTCACAAAAGGGCTGTGAAATATGAACACAAGCGATGCGTGTCACTGCAGAGCCCCGGAGGTTGAATATATTCCTGTTCTGTTCTCATTTTACCCTTCTGCCAGGAAAGAGGCCCTTAAGGGCAGAGACAGGGGATGGAAGGGGACTCTGACGTCCCTGAATTTCTGCATGGAAGGATATTCACACCAAACTACTACATGAAGGAAAAATATAACTTTATAACGTTAAGCCACTGAAATCTAGGCTTTCTTTTGTTAAAGTAGTAGGCATTACCCTGAATGAGGCCTGTAGAGAAAAGCTAAAGTATGCAATATAAGGTAATTGTTCCAGAGGCAAGTAGAATAGCATTTTTTTTTTAAAGGGATAGAGCATGGGGTTCATATCCATGGAATTCTTCAGGCAGGAATATTGCAGTGGGTTGCCATTTCCTTCTCCAGGGGACCTTTTCGACCCAGGGATCAAACTCAGGTTTCCCATGTTACAGGCAGATTCTTTACCATCTAAGCCAGCAGGAAAGCCCCAGATCCCCATGGAATTACAGAATTAATGGAATTTGTAAAGATGGGGAAAGAAATGAACAAAGGTAAAGAAAACCAAGTTAAGCTCAAAGAAAGGGAGACGGTGCTGCCCACCTTGGTTACTATGAATAAAATACAAGGCAAGACTGTGTCACATTAAATGATACAGAATGCCAGGCTCACTGTTTGAACTTTAATACAGATCAAGTAAGGTTTTAAAAGAGAAAGTCAAAGTTGCTCGGTCATGTTCTACACAGTGGGGTTGCAAAGAATCAGACATGAAATTCTCCAGACATGAAATACTGGAGTGGGTAGCCTTTCCCTTCTCCAGGGGATCTTCCCAAGTCAGGGATCAAACTCAGGCCTCCCACATTGCAGGTGGATTCTTTATCAGCTGAGCCACCAGAGAAGCAATGAAAAATTAAGATGGAAACAACACCGTAGTAGCACAACTGACTGAGAGTAAACTGGAAGAAGCAAGGCAAGAGGTGTTGGTAAATGGCAAGAAACAGTAAGAACAGAAACAAGGATAGCAACTGACGGGGTTTTTCTGTTAAGATGCAGTGGGGTGGCGGTGGGGTGGGAAGTGTTGTCAAAGAGAAGAAACCACGGAGCTTTCCAGGTGGTGCTAGTGGTAAAGAACCTGCCTGCCAGTGCAGGAGACGTAAGAGACATAGGTTCGCTCCATGGGCTGGAAGATCCCCTGGAGGAGGGCACGCGAACCCACTCCAGTATTCTTGCCTGGAGAATCCCATGGACAGAGGAACCTGGCTGGCTACAGTCCATGGGGTCACAAAGAGGCAGATACAACTTAAATGACTTAGCACCCAGCACCAAGGCCTTGAGCTTAGATGACAAGAAGGCAGAATGCAGGTTAATAAAGAATTATACAGGACAACTGCCATTCTAAACAATTCCACCATATTAACTCATTAAAATCATGCCAACAATTTAGTGAGACAGGTACCACTGTTTTCTGTATTTTTATAGATGAGAAAGAGAGGCTAGAGCTCACACAACCAGTAAGTGCAGGAGGCAGTCAACCCAGCTCCAAAGTTCAGGCTCTTCTCTGCAAGGCCTGTCTGCCCCTTCACTGACAATAACTAACTGAAAAAAAAAGTCCAAGGGAGGAGAGCCTTAAGAGAGAGAGAGCAGTTGGGGGTGGGGATAGGGGTGGGTGGCTGGGTTGGCAGATAGCATGGAGGATTGAAACAGGGCAGAAGGAGACAGGGGACAAATGAAGAAGATCTGGCCTGGCTAATGGTGGTCTGTGAGACTGTGGGCCCAGTACTGGAAATTTCTGGAAGTTTTTCAAAAGTCAGAAATCTAGTACTAATGTGAAATCTCCCTGGCTTTATATCACCCTAACTAACTTAGGACCCCTTCACGGATCACAGCCTTGTCATGGGAAAGGGGCTTATGTACCTCAATAAAGCTATGAGTCATGTAGTGCACGGCCACCCAAGATGGACAGGGCAAAGTGAAGAGCTCTGATAAAACGTGGTCCACTGGAGGAGAGGGCAAATTGCTCCAGTATTCTTGCCTAGAGAACCCCGTACACAGTTTATGAAAAGGCACAAAGATATGACACTGAAAGATGAGTCCCCCAGGTCAGGAGGTGCCCAATATGCTACGGGAGCACAGTGGAGAAACAGCTCCACAAAGAATGAAGAGGCTGGGCCAAAGTGGAAATGATGCTCAGCAGCGGATGTATATGGTGGGAAAAGTAAAGTCTGAAGCTATAAAGAACAATACAGCATAGGAACCTGGAATGTTAGGTCCATGAATCAAGGTAAACTGGATACGGTCAAACAGGAAATGCTAAGAGTCAACATCGACATCTTAGTGAACCAAAAATGGACTGGAATGGGCGAATTTAATTCAGATGACCATCGTATCTACTACTGTGGGCAAGAATTGATGAAAAGAAATGGAGTAGCCCTCCCAGCCAACAAGAGTCCAAAATGCAGTACTTGGATGCAATCTCAAAACGACAAGAATGATCCTGGCAAATCATTCAATATCACAGTAATCCAACTCTATGCTCCAGCCACTAAAGCCAAAGAAGCTGAAGTTGACTGGTTCTATGAAAATCTCCAAGACCTCCTAGAACTAACACCAAAACAAAAGATGTCCTTTTCATCACAGAGGACTAGAATGCAAAAGTAGGAAGTCAAGAGTTACCTGAATTAACAGGCAAGTTTGGCCGTGGAATACAAAATGAAGCAGGGAAAAGGCTAACAGAGACACTCTGTTGAGAACACACTGGTCATAGCAAACACCCTCTTCCAACAACAGGAGATGATTCTACAAATGGGCATCACCAGATGGTCAGCAGCAACATCAGACTGATTATACTCTTTGCAGCCAAAGATGAAGAAGCTCTACACAGTCAGCAAAGTCAAGACCTGGAGCTGAATGTGGCTCATCTCATGAGCTCCTTACTGCAAAATTCAGGCTTAAATTGAAAAAAGTAGAGAAAACCACTAGGCCATTTAGATTAGACCTAAATCAAACTACTTATTATTGATTATGCAGTGGAGGCAATGAATAAATTCAAGGGATAACATCTGGGTAGAGTGCCTGAAGAACCATGGAAGTTCCTAACACTGTGTAGGAGGAAGCAACCAAAACCATCCTCAAGAAAAAGAAATACAAGGCAAAATGGTTGTCTGAGGAGGTATTACAAACAGCTGAGAAGAGAAGTGAAAGGTAAGGAAAAAATGGAAAGATATACCCAACTGAATGCAGAGTTTCAAAGAAAATAGAGAGATAAGAAGGCCATCTTAAATGAACAATGCAAAGAAGTAGAGGAAAACAACAAAATGGGAAAGAATGGAGATCTCTTTGAGAAAACTGGAGATATCAAAGGAATATTTCATGCAAGGATGAGCATAATAAAGGACAGAAATGGTAAGGACCTAACAGAAGCAGAAGAGATTAAGAAGAGGTGGCAAGAATGCATACAAGAACTATACAAAAGAGGTCTTAACCACCAGGATAACCATGATGGTGGGGTCACTCACCTAGAGCGAGACATCCTGGAGTATGAAGTGGTCCTCAGGAAGCATTACTACAAAAAAACTAATGGAGGTGATGGAATTCCAGCTGAGCTATCTAAAATTGTAAAAGATGATGCTGTAAAGTGCTGCACTCAATATGCCAGCAAATTTGGAAAATTCGGCAATAGACACAGGCGTGGAGAAGGTCAGTTTTCATTCCAATCCCAAAGAAAGGCAATGCCAAAGAATGCTCAAACTACCACACAACTGCACTCATTTCACATGCTAACAAGGTAATGCTCAGCATTCATCAAGCTAGGCTTCAGCAGTATGTGAACTGAGACCTTCCAGATATACATGATGGATTTTAAAAAAGCAGAGGAACCAGAGTTCAAATTGCCAACATCCGCTGGATCATAGAAAAAGCAAGGGAATCTCAGAAAAACATCTATTTCTACTTCATTGACTACGCTAAAGCCTTTGACTGTGTGGATCACCACAAACTGTGGAAAATTCTTAAAGAGATGGAAATACCAGACCATCTTACCTACCTCCTAAGAAACCTTTATGCAGGTGAAGAAGCAACAGTTAGACCAGACATAGAACAATGAACTGGTTCAAAATTGGGAAAGGAGTACAGCAAGGCCATATACTGTCACCCTACTTATTTAACTTACATGGAGAATACATCATGCGACATGGTGAGCTGGATGAATCAAAACCTGGATCAAGATAGCCAGAAGAAATATCAACAACCTCAGACATGCAGCTGATACCACTTTGATGGCAGAAAGGGAAGAGGACCTAAAAAGCCTCTTGATGAGGGTGAAAGAGGAGGGTGAAAAAGCTGGCTTAAACTTAACATTCTAGTATCATGGCATCTAGCCTCATCACTTCTTGGCAAAGAGAAGGGGAAAAAGTGGAAACAGAGACAAACTTTATTTTCCTGGGCTCCATATTCACTGTAGATGGTGACTGCAGACATGAAATTAAAAAATTAAAAGACACTTGCTCCTTGGAGGGCTTCCCCGGTGGTGCAGTGGTAAAGAATCTGCTTGCAATGCCAGAGACCCAGGTTCGAGCCCTGAGTAGGGAAGATCCCCTGGAGAAGAGAATGGCAACCCACTCCAGTATTCTTGCCTGGAGAATTTCACGGACAGAGGAGCCTGGCAGGCTAAAGTCCATTGGGTCGCAAAGAGTTGGACATGACTGAGTGACTAACACTACTACTGCTCCCTGGAAGGAAACCTATGACAAACCTAGACAGCATATTAGAAAGCAGAGACATTCAGTTCAGTTCAGTTGCTCAGTCGTGTCCAACTCTTTGCGACCCCATGAATCGCAACACGCCAGGCCTCCCTGTCCATCACCAACTCCCGGAGTTCACTCAGACTCACATCCATCGAGTCCGTGATGCCATCTAGCCATCTCATCCTGGGTTGTCCCCTTCTCCTCCTGCCCCCAATCTCTCCCAGCATCAGAGTCTTTTCCAATGAGTCAACTCTTCTCATGAGGTGGCCAAAGTACTGGAGTTTCAGCTTTAGCATCATTCCTTCCAACGAAATCCGAAGGTTGATCTCCTTCAGAATGGACTGGTTGGACCTCCTTGCAGTCCAAGGCACTCTCAAGAGTCTTCTCCAACACCACAGTTCAAAAGCATCAATTCTTCGGTGCTCAGCCTTCTTCACAGTCCAACTCTCACATCCATACATGACCACAGGAAAAACCATAGCCTTGATTAGACAGACCTTAGTCGGCAAAGTAATGTCTCTGCTTTTGAATATGCTATCTAGGTTGGTCATAACTTTTCTTCCAAGGAGTAAGCGTCTTTTAATTTCATGGCTGCAGTCACCATCTGCAGTGATATTAGAAAGCAGAGACATTACTTTGCTGAAAAAGATCCATGTAGTCAAAGGTATGGTTTTCAAGTACACATGTATGGATGTGAGAGATGGACCATAAAGAAGGCTTAGCACCAAAGAATTGATGCTTTTGAAATGTGGTGCTTAGAAGACTCTTGAGAGTCCCTTGGACAACAAGATCAAACTAGTCAATCCTAAAGGAAATCAAACCTGAATATTCATTAGAAGGACTGATGCTGAAGCTCTAATACTTTGGTCATCTGATGCGAATAGCCACCTCACAGGAAAACACCCTGATGCTGGGAAAGACAATGCTGGAGGAAAAGGGGGTAACAGAGAATGAGATGGTTGGATGGCATCACCAACTCAATGAACATGACCAAACTCTAGGAGACAGTGAAGGACAGGGAAGCCCGGCATGCTGCAGTTCATGGGGTAACAGAGAGCTGGATGCAACTTAGCAACCAGACAACAACAACTAATTTAGAAATTGCTTATTTGCTCTATTCCTACATTTAAGACCAATACATTTCCAGTCACTTCCTGTGAAGACACATTTATGTTTACATGCTCTCCAATTTTCTTTTCCAGAAAAATCCACCCGTCCTTTACTTCAAATATCCAACCACACTAATGCTCCACCCACCAGTGTTTCCAAAACTTGTTCCTGACTTTCAAAGTCCTTCAGTTTTAATCAGAAGACACAGTGGGGACTTCAGGGAAAGAGAGAGGACCAGAAAACTACCAGTGCATCAAGCTCAATGTACTGTTGAAGATTTTTAAAGGGCAAGGAAGAGGAAAAGCATGGAGGCAGAAAGTGGAGGGAGTCCACAGCCCCTCGTTCATACCCTGGGCCTAAGCGGCACTGCAATTTAGCCAGGCCCTGCCTGTTCTGATGGGACACTGGGGAAGGGGCTGAACCTCCCCAACTGGTTTCCTATTGCAAAAGGGGAATGAAAGTAACTCAAAGTTGTGATGCTTAACAGGGAAAGGCTTTTAAAATAGTGTATGTAAAATTTGCTTATTTTCAAACCAAGATGTTTCTCAGTAAAAGGGTAAAGGAGTCAATAAAAAACAAATACATTTACTTAACAAGCTCAAGGACTGCCATAGGCCTGGGAGGGGCAAGAGATTTCTTAGAAGATACCTCTATTATGATAAAACCATTCATCCAACCAATTATAACTAGGCCTGCCATAGTGCTTTTCCTGCAGAGAATAGAGGTGAGCTCTGCTTTCAGGGCGTTTACCGTGCAGTAGGGGATATGAAACAAATAACAAAAATATAAACTAGCTGTCTCTCAAAGACAGACAATATCTTAATCATTCTCTGTAAGCCGAGTACCCAGAGAAGACAGTTTCTGAGACAAAACAAACCGCTGCCTGCTTCCAATTCTGGTTCCACCATTTCCTAGCTACAAGGGAACTTAATCTCTCTTTATATTAGACTCCTCACTGTCAACTCTGGTGCTGGTAACAGCTCATGGGGCTACATGAGATAATTCACAAAAAGTATTAGAACAGGGGATATACGTATACCTATGGCTGATTCAGGGCTTCCCTTGTAGCTCAGTAGGTAAAGAATCTGCCTGCAATGCAGGAGACCTGGGTTTGATTCCTGGGTCGGGAAGATCCCCTGGAGAAGGAAATGGCAATCCACTCCAGTATCCTTGCCTGGAAAAATCCCATGGACAGAGGAGCCTGGCGGGCTACAGTCCACGGGGTCGAAAGAGTCGGACACAATTTAGCAACTAAATCACCACCACCACCATGGCTGATTTATGTTGAGGTTTCACAGGAAATAAAATTCTGTAAAGCAATTACCCCTCAATAAAAAATAAATTTAAAAGAAAAAAAAACTCTAAAAAAAAGTATTAGAACAGAAACAAATCGAGTGTTCTTTATGAGCTCTATATTTATCATTACCTATTGTTATCATTGATATTCTGATTGGTAAACTGGGACAAATTATTTTCTCCATTCATTCACTTAAACATGGTTAGACTATACTCATATGTGCTAAGTCATTTCAGTTGTGTCCAACTCTTTGCAACCCTATGGACTGTAGCCTGCCAGGCTCCTTTGTCCATGGGATTTTCCAGGCAAGAATACTGGAGTGGGTTGCCATTTCCTCCTCCAGGGGATCTTTCCAACCCAAGGATCGAACCCGTGTCTCCTGTGTCTCCTGCATTAGCAGACGCTAGTTCTTTACCACTAGCACCACCTGGGAAGTCTGTTCTATCCCGAGACTCCTAAGTGACTCAGAATTTTGTCACATTCTATATCTCAAACACAAAAATGTAGCTACCCATCTGTAAGTACATACTCCAGTAACTTTTGGAAGTTCAGGGCTTTCAAGCAAAGGTGTCAAAAAACAAAGTAGGTAAGTAGAATGACATGCGATAGCACACTAAAAAGCTATGTTTTGGAAGAAGTAATATTTTGGAGAAGGAAATGGTAACCCATTCCAGTGTTCGTGCCTGGGAAATCCCATGGACAGAGGAAAACTTTAAGGTTAAGATTTTGCCATTAAACAGTTGGGCACAGTGTTGAAGTAACTGAATGAAATGGAAAAGAGAAACAGCAGATCTAACCAGACCAAAGAAGACGAATCTTTCATGAGTGACACTGAAAAGGGAAATGACTGGTAATTTTTGTAAAAACCAGGAATTTGCATATTTGCATGAGGGTACACAGAGATTTTACCTATTTTCAATAAATTTACTCTTCTGCTCCAAACCATGGTTAATGGCTGTTTTGATCTTATGGCAGTTATCAGTGCGGCAAATGCAAGTTGCAACTCTGTCACAATGTGCGTAAACTTGAGGGAGTATTAACTGTTTTCTCTAGCTTTGTTCCTCATTTTATAACCAACTTATGAAACTAGCATCAATCTGATTTCAAACAATATTGATTATGGGCTATAACTACAGTGCTTAAAAATTACTTACAAAAAACTGACCTCCCTGAAGAGCAGGGTGCCTGAAGAGAAAATAGATAGGAAAATCAAAATTCGAACAATGAGACAACAATTATCATCAATTATAGAAAATTTACCATGTGCCAGGCATTGTAAACTACCTGTACCAGCTCATTTCATCTTCCAAAGATGCCTGGGCTGTAGAGTGTTATTACTCCCACTTTTCACAGAATGAAACTGAAGCTCAATGAGGTTAAATGGCTTGTCCCAAGTAACCTAGCAAGTGGCAGAACTCGGGCGTTCTCACTCCAGGTGCAAAGCTCATCATCGTTATACAAGTCTGTCTCCCCAGCAATGCCACTAACTAGCTATATGAGCTTGGGCAAGTCATGCCTATCCCCTTGGGCCTCAGTTTCTCCAACTGAAAGTGAGAGATAGGTCCTAGAGATTTAAGGCCGCTTCCGGGTGCTAAGTGCTAGAAGAATTCACATTACGTGGGGGGGAGAGGAGGAGATGAGGCTCGGGACACGGTCGCAGCCCAGGTCCCCTCCAAGCGGAGCCTCCTGGGTTTCCACCTCAGGCCCCTTCCTCAGTACCGCGTTCAGAGTGAGGCGCTTCGCGGCACAGGGACGCCGTGCACCTAACAGGTACTCAGTCAATGGGAGCCTATCCCGCCCCACGCGACAACCCAGGCCCGAACCCCGCGGAGAGTTACCCGTCCATTACATCCAGGTGCAGATAATCAGCCCCAGAGTCCAGCATCCGGAGGCACTCGGCCCCTAAACTGGCCAGGTCACTGTTGAGGATGGACGGGCCAATCTTGCAACCAGACGCCATGGTGCTAGTGCTGCAACGCAAGCTACTGCACAAGAGCCCGGCTAGATGAAGGCGTCGTGCCCAGATTGGCCGAGCAGTTTTGGTCCCACCTCTTCTCCGTAGATCTTTCCGGATTCCGCCGGAAGCAGCTGCCCTGAGGGGGAAGTCCCGCCTCCCCTAGAGGGAAGGACTGCCACCTTAAGGGCTTAGGGGCGGGGCCTCGCAATGAGGCACCTTCCTCCTTCCTTTGACCTCAGTTTTTAATACAGGGCTTTCAAAAAACAAAAACTAAAAACCTGGTCTGTCAGGTCTCCCAGCCCTCTGAGGAGTTTCTTAATCTTTTTTAGTTAAGTTCTTTCATCTTTTTCAGATTCTTTTGTATAGTAATTAATGATCTTAAGGGGACCAAAGCTTCTGCAGAAACAAACACTGTTATCAAGCATAGATAGAAGTAACATTCCTAAAGATACAGTGAAAGTGAAAGTCACTCAGTCACGTCCGCCTCTGCGACCCCATGGACTGTCCATGGAATTCTCCACGCCAGAATACTGGAGTGGGTAGCCAGTCCCTTCTCCAGGGGATCTTCACAACCCAGGGATCAAACCCAGGTCTCGTGCTTGGCAGGCAGATTCTTTACCACTGAGCCACTTGGGAAGCCCCAAAGATACAGTTCAGTTTCAGTTCAGTCCCTCAGTCGTGTCCGACTCTTAGCGACCCCGTGAATCGCAGCACGCCAGGCCTCCCTGTCCATCACCATCTTCCGGAGTTCACTCAGACTCACGTCCATCGAGTCCGTGATGCCATCCAGCCATCTCATCCTGGGTCATCCCCTTCTCCTCCTGCCCCCAGTCTCTCAGTTGTGAATTCAGCCAGTTCTTTTAAATGAAAATGATTAGCCTGAAGTCTCAACCACCAGATCAGTTGGAACCTAAGAAATGATGCTGTTGACCTTTCCTGACCCTGATGTCTTTCATTACTAAATCAGGGACTGTCCACCCACCAAGCCCCTTCCTGAATACACTTGTACCCTTAGCTTAAAACTTAACACACACACACACCCAAACCAAATGAGAAAAAACGCATTACCCACTTTCCCTGTTGGGGAGACACTGCTTTGGGAAAGATTTTCACTATTATTGCTGAAAGTAATACATCCTTCCTTCTCGAATCTTTGGCTTGGTTGTGTCTTTTGGCTTGACTCCCACAAAGAGAGGAACACAGTTTTCCATGTAACAAATTCACATAGAAAAAAAAAAAGTTTAGTAAGAGCATTATTTTGAATTTAAGGATAAGGCACTTTGTATAAAAGACAGAACTGTGATGGTAAACTTGGATCCCATGGTAAACTTGGATCACATTGAGAGAATAACCTGGCCCTTAACATTCCTCTTGGGAAATCTACCAGTCCTTCCAAATGATCATACTTAAGCAGAGAAGTCATACTGGGGTATTTGTCTCCCATTGTGCCCATTCTCCTTAATTTTGAAAGTTAGGGATGGAAAGCATGAGTAGAATGAAGCTCATTTGGAAGGGGGAGGAATTAGAGGTATTGAACTGAAAGGTGACTTCAGGCCAGATTATGAGGGTTGAGGAGGAATGTCAAGATAAGCTCCAGGGATCCAAAACAAAAAACACCTCAGGGTCTAAAATGAACACTTTCCTAAAGGAGTTAACCTATTTCTTGTGTTGAAAAATGAGAAATGAAATGCAGTCAGGCATCTTAAATATTTTTAATTTATTTTATTATATGTGCATATTCAAACACAGAAGTCTTATCTTTCATAAATATCTTTCATAAACATTTCAATATTTATTCATATGCATTTTTTCCATGCTCTTTGGTCATTCAGTATTCATAACAAACTTTATAGTCATCTGAGGGAAATCGGCTGTGTAGTCAATCTTTTGCTTTTACCTGTAAAATGGCTAATAAAGGATTTTCATCCTGCAGTCACAGTGACTTTTGAAAAATATGGAGGTACATTGATCTGTAATCCTAAATGACCCTAAAACAACATAAGTAAATTTGTCTTAAGTTTTTCCAAATACATTCTGCCCTAACTTATTTTTATTCTCCTGAGTGTCAAACCAAACTTTGTTTCTGAAAAGGTGCAGTTAGGACCCACTGAAGTAAATGAGGAAGCGAGACTTCCTAGTCACTGCCAAGGCAAGGCCATGGACTTGGAAGTGTGAGGTGACGGGGCAACAGCAAAACTCTGTGTGATAGCAGCAAATTACGGAGACTACTAAAGTCTCTGTACAACTTGACGAAGGGTATTTAATTTTATATTGGACTGTCATTCTATGTATGACCTTTTCTTCCCTGTTGGTCCCAACATACACTCTATTCTTGTTCAGATACTCTCAGAGCTGGACAGCAGAGTAGAGAATGTTTTAAACTGATTAAAGGGACAAATACAAAAGAAAGTACTCTTGGTATTCTGCCCAGAGTACTATTGGAGGCTTGAAATAGTAAACACATTACTTCCAGCCTACGCAACAAGCCCAAACCAGACCCCCAAATTCTACGGATTTTTCTCCCAGCATTGTTATGCCCATTTACGCCTTTTGGCACTATAGTTCTAAGTGCCTTGTCCGAATGCACTCAATAACTCAGTTTAATTTTTGGAAAAAAGAAATAAAACTTACCTAAAAGAATTACAGAAAGCAGCAAATACTGAAAAACAAAAGTTAAATGTTTTGTTGTGTAAAATGGTGTATCCAGAATTTGAACTGCTTTAATTGAATCTGAGTAAATCTACACCCACTATTGTGGAGGACACATGTTCATTCCAAGGTCTCTCAAAAGTTAATTTCAGAAGAGCAGTCCCTTGGTTGAGTCCAATTTTTTTGTACATGGGAAGTGTCTGTTTTCATTTTCCTCTGAACAAGATAAATAGTAAGTATCATAGCTTAAGAAATGATCTAGTATTATCAATACTATATTTATCATATGTAATAATTAACTTTTAGTCATATACTCAATAGCATTTTGAATTACAAAAGATTGTTACTTATCTTGATCTTTTTCTAATCTTCTCCAACTTTTTTTAAAATAATTATTCCTTCAAAATCCAGGGAACAGTATTCCTGAGAATACATCTTGTGACAATCTTATGCACATACATATATTTTATCAATTACACACAGACATTTAACACATTACATTCAACACATTTAAGGGCACCTTAAATGGAACAGATGTATACATCTGTAAAATCTCCATAGTCCCAGTATGAAAACATTCCTATTCTATAAGGCCCTGTTTGTCAGAGTGGAGGCTTTTTTGCAAGGTACAACATTATTTAGCTTATTGGAAAAGTTTCCAACAGACTTCCATAACACTAAAGTGAAGGAATCAGGCTAAAAGGCAGACAGGTCAGCATAGTCATGTTCAACACAGTCTGTTACTTTTTAAATATATATAAAGGTATATAGGATTCTGGTCAGATGTTTAACAATCTTCTTCGACCCTTTTACTTTTTAAATACTTGATACAATTATACACAGAGAATTTGAGTCAAGCATCAAGGAACTGGAACAAAACACACACATATAGGAGACTCATATAGCCCAGACATTTGTAATTACCAAACATAAGGCCTCTAACACTAAGGGAGCAGCATAATTTTAAGCAGATGAAATATATCTCCTTAGCAAGAATCATAAAACCACTTCTTTATGTGTATTTCTGCATTTGAGAACTCAGCATTAAGCATAAATTTCCTGAAAATATTGTAAAACGTAGAAGAGGTCATTTACCACCTCTGTTTTCTGAATGTTTAGATTTGAAATGTTTAGTTCTGTCCTTTAACTCACAGATATCTTTCATTCTATTAGTGAATGAGACCAAAACCCCAAATTATACTGGAAAATATAAATCACAATAACAAACAATGCCTCTTTAATAAGCAATGCTAACAGAAAAATAATTTTGCTTTGTGATTTGGGTGAGTTTAACAGGTCTCCTTTATATATACATATACATTTCATAACCAACGTAGTCAAAGTTTAAGTGTACAGAATGGGTTCTAAATTCATTGCAGTGTAATTGTAGTCTAAACTGTAGCTTGAGTGCTAAAAAACATGTACACAAACCCCACCACCATACCAATTTAGGTATGTATATGAGTTTTTATATGCTAGAAGTTATGTAACAATTTTCTAATATAAATTGTTAAAGTTTTGAAATTTAATCTTGAACTGTAAGATGCCAAGCCCTACTATAGGATTAATAACACACTAGATATGGCCTCATGAGCCTCCTAAGTTTTATACTTTTCTTGAAGTAACTGAATGTCAAGTTAAAGTAAAATACACAAGCTGACTGTGTCTATAAAGAAATTGCACATGTTATTTTTTTTCTTCATAAGCTTAACATCTAAAGGAGCATATAGATTTGTTAACATTGAGAAAAGTTATTTTATTGAACCAATTCTAATAACACTAATCTTAATATCTGAAAATATGCCCTTAAGGGCAGGCACAGGACACTATAAGGGAAAATAATTACGTTTCCCAATATTTTCCAATGTTGGTATTGATGTCATCAGGGCTAGAAGTAGGAATACCATCTCTTTCTAGCTATTATATTTATATTTAATTTTTATCATATTATAGGCTATTTATATCTTCTTAATTTAGATTTATGTCTGATAATTTCTAGAATATTCTCTGTGTTGATTATGAAATGGAATGATCTTATGGCATTAGCATTTTGATTTACAATATTTAATGAAAATGACAGTTAAAAAATAAATTGAAAAGTTCAAAGTTCTAAAAATAGTATTTTTTCTTCTTCTAAATGGTTATATTTTTGATCCAAAAAAAATGCCTGCAGGCTTATTTGCTATTAATATTTAGTTTCCCCAAACTAATACTTTCCTTTTGATTATTTTTTATGTAAATTGCTACTTGTATAGCCACCTGATTTAATGTTTTTGAAATTAGAAAAATAAACATTTGCATGAGATGTATTATGTAACCTCAAAAAATTGCATTAGTTTTTTAGAATACATTACTTCTTAATATTCCTAGGTAAGCAGCTCTGTAATATTATACACTTTTAATTGCTCAAGGCTTCTTGAATCATAAACAATGTGCAGTGAAATGGCTCTGTCCTTTTATTCTTCCCTGGATTTCATGATCTTTACACAACCAAACCATCTTAGCCATTGATTTTTTAAAGATGTTCATGAAACAATATGCACATTGGCAGAAAAATCTACTGGGATTTGTGCTACCCATTGGGTGTAAAGTGCTGTGTTTTCATATATTCCAAGTGAATGTTTTCAACTTTCAGCAAACTGATCCCTTCCACATCTTGTCTACACCTACAACACTTAAATGGTACAGAACTAAACATGAGACTCATCTAGGTCTACATCCGTCTCCCCCCGCTCTGTGGGAGTAAAAGGGAACTGACTCGCCAGCAGGGGGTTCTCCATGCCATTTTCCTCACTGATATGAAGAACTGTGTCTCCGTGCTGTAGGAGGATGGATGTCTCAAGGCCTGTGAAGTCATCAGGGTCTGAGAGTTGCGTAGAGAGGGGGCTGTGTGCCGTAGCTCCTTGTACTTCTGTGTCCTCCTTCCTTTCTCCTTCTTCAGCTGGGAGGTTCTCACCCTATGACCAAAAGTATCGTAACATTGAAAGGTAGGATGGATACCAGGAAAGAGGATCAAAAAATACTGTTGTCCAGCTATGACTGGAAAGGAATCACAAAGCTGGACGTAGTTTTAACCTTTGGAACACGTGAGATTTTATATAGGCCCTTTCAACTTTCTAAGCCTCAGTTTTCTAACCTGTTGCATGAGCCTCATTTTTGGCCCTGTTCACCTTGTAGACTGTGAGGGTAAAATGAGATAAAGGTATTACAATGATTTTAACCATTAAAGACTTTAAAAATTTATATAATATTGCCCCTTAGCTTGCTTTAAATACCACATGAGAAGAACGTGGGATCAAAACAAGAAAAATATCTAAACAGCAACAAAAAAGATCAAAACAAAAGTTCCTCTCAGAAGATTCTATATTTAAAGGGCTTCCCTGGTGACTCAGATGGTAAAGAATCCACCTTCATTGTAGGAGATGCAAGAGACATGAGTTTGATCCCTGGGTTGGGAAGATCCCCTGGAGAAGGCAATGGATACCCATTCCAGAATTCTTGCCTGAGAAATCCCATGGACAGAGGAACTTGGCAGCCAGTCCAGAGGGGTCGCAAAGAGTCGGACATGACTGAGTGACTAAGCATGTATTTAAAGGTTTCATCTAAATTGGTAACTTTATTCTTCTTAATTGAACTGTCAGCCATGTATAGTACACTGGTTTTTAATGGTAATTTTATTTTTTAAAATTTTATTTATATATTTACTTCTTTATTTTTGACTGCGCTAGGTGTTGCTGCACATGGATTTTTGTTAATTGTGGCAAGTGGGGCCTACTCTTTCACTGAGGTACGCTGGCTTCTCACTGCGGTGGCTTCTCCTCTGTGCGGCACGGGCTCTAGAGCGTGGGCTCAGTAGTTGTGGCACACAGGCTTAGATGCTCCGTGGCACGTGGTATCTTCCCGGACCAAGGATTGAACTTTGTCCCCTGCATTGGCAGGCAGATTCTTAACCAGTCAACCTCCAGGGAAACCCTCAGTAGTCATTTAATTATGAAATATTTCTTAGTTTTTTCATAACAAAGAGTATATAGACTTCTCTTATTCCTTCTCAAGTAGATATATTCTTGGCCATATACTTTACAATTGATTTTCTTTTTCATAATGATAGGACCAGTGTCTGACAAAACATTACTGACTCAGACTCAAATAATATGGATGACATTTACATATCCCCATTCCTAGACAGATGTATGCAAAGAGCAAGACTTGCTTGTTTCTCCAGGGCCCTCACCTGCTTGGGAGACAGGCTGTGAAGATCAGCAACAACAATGGTGGGGGAAGACGTGAGCACTGGTTTGTCCATTCCTTCTGGTTTCCTGGATGGGGCTGGGCTGCAGCCCTGTGGCTGGCCTGTGGCAGGAAGTGTGTCTGTTGGGGCACCTGCTGGCTCTGGCTGAGCCTCGATGAAGGTCACAGATCGTTTTTGGTCCGCTGTAGGTTGGAAGTAGAGCAGTAAATCGGAATAGGAGGATGGTAGGTTGGCAGTGCTTAATATTAGCTTTAACCAGTGTCTCCTGCCTTTCTTAGTCAAGACATTGCTGGCTTACCAATAAATGAGAGCACATTACGCCATTAGGTACATGTTTTGATTTTACCTTCTTAGGGGCTTTCCTCATAGCTCAGCTGATAAAGAATCTGCCAGCAGTGCAGGAGACCCAGGTTCAATCCCTGGGTCGGGAAGATCCCCTGGAGAAAGAAATGGCTACCCACTCCCGTATTCTTGCCTGGAAAATCTCATGGATGGAGGAGCCTGGTGGGCTGCAGTCCATGGGGTCCCAAAGAGTTAGGCATGACTAAGCAACTAACACTTCACTTCACTTCTTATAAACAGTAGCACATGGGTAGAAAAAATCATTTTTTACATAAAACAACCTTTCTGCATAAATTGTTTTTCCATAAAAACAAGATCAGTACACAGCATTAACTGAACTTGGTCATCGCTCATAACAACTGCCAACAGGAATTAAAAGTTCCTATTACTCATCATGCCCTTGTCTTTGGTAAGACGTATAACAAACCCAGTTCCTGGCTTGGGTAAATAAAACACAACCTTCTATCATCAAATTTCATAGCATTTGTGGTTCAACTTGGACTTCCCGGACCAGGGATTAAACCTGTGTCCCCTGCATTTGGCAGGCAGATTCTTAACCATGGAACCACAGGGAAGCCCTCAATAGTAATTTTAATTATTAAATATTTCTTAGTTTTTTTCATACCAAAGAGTATAAAGACTTTTGTAAAGACAATTCCCAAAGACAAGGGAATTATTCATTTACCTAGGTGCATGAGGAGAGAGATGGGATTGAGGAAGGTGAGAGAAAAAAAGGCACTCTAGTTTCCTGGGAAACTTCTTCCCTTTCCCTAGTGGCTTCCAAAGGTGTGTTTATCTGCATGACTCTCAGTCTCTGAAGGCCTTCCCCACCGTGTGGCAGGGCAGTGGGACTTGTGTCACTGTCTACCTAGAGGGACACAGGAGGCCTCACCGGATGGCTTTGTCTTAGGTTGAATGCTCCTGCGGGTGGTTGACAGCCGAGCCCCGTGGCGGTTTCTGGGTTCAGTCTGAGTCTTCTGACGTGACAGTAGAGGACGCCTTAGCTAAAGGGAATAGGCAGAAAGAAAACTAGCAGGAAGGATCTAACTGCTGGGAGGAAAGACTGAATTCAGAGGATTCTATGGTTTGTTCTCTTCTTTGAGGGTCCCTGTGGAGTCTTATGATTGTTCCTTACATTCTTAGCCAATAAAATAAACTTCTTCCTGCATATTTAAACACAAGTACATATATAATTCTGGCATCCCCTTTAACCAATCCTATATTCTGTCTTAACAATTGTTACCCCTTTAGATAGCTTAAGAACATTAATATAAATTAAAATAGTCATAGTAAGAATTTCAGGATACAAAACTAGCAATGATTGCTTACCAGTCAGCCTTTGCTCATCTAAAACCTGTAGCTGAATATATTCTATCGTTGAAGGAAAGACTGATGAAAAACACCCCAGATTCTGGGGAAATGTCCAGCCTCCAAATCAGTGCTGGGATGTTCCCATCAAAGCCACAGCACAAAGCCTCATTTAGAGTTTTATTTAGATGGTAACATAAAGGAAACCCGCCCTACCAAAGGAAATTTTTAAGGATAATCTCTCCTTGAATTTCAGTTTTAAATAGAATCATTAATCTTGAAATGAGGAAGAAAGGATGACTGTCTCTGCCTCTCTACAGAAAGAGGCCTTCAGTGAGCTTTGTAACAAATCTTCCATGGTCAGTAGTTTGACTGGCAATGGTTTCTGGATAGGGAGCAAATAAAAATATAAGCCCACTTATTTCACCAAGTAACCAGGTTTGCTAATAAGATTCGGAGCTAAAAACAGAAGCCCCAAACTTTCCACTTTGCCCAAGCACTTACCATGTTTTAAAGTTGCTCTGTACTGCTTATTTCAGGTGGGGAATAAATATTTCAGGTAAAATAGAGTCTTAATACACATAAAATAGAGTCTTGATATACATTAATAATTGAATAGAACTGCCCTTTCATAGACTGTCTCCCCTGCCCTTTCAGGGTTGCTTACCTGCCTCAGGCCCCTCTTCCTCCCCAGTGGCTGCTGAATGAGAAGGTTCTGTTGGCCAGGTTCACTCTGCACACTTGCCACCCTGTCAAGAGCATCACCAGTGTTAGCGTGCCCGGAGCAGGCAAATGAGACAATCTTCTGGTGGGTGTTAGTCAAAATCACTTACAGGAAACAGTCACTTCAAAGATACCATTATCTTTGAAGGAGGGTTAGGAAAGAACCCCTGGGATGGGAATTTTCACAGGTTTAGGAAGGAGGACACCAGGCCTTGTAGCCCCAAGCTGCCAAAATTGAGATTCTGTTTTCAGTCACTGATGCCAGTCTGTCATTCAGCAAAACATCAATTCAATCACACCCCTGGTTTGGAAGCCACCAAAAGGTTTAACACATCATATGCTAATCTCAATTTTTTTTTTCAAGGGTAAGGAGAAAGGTGGTGACGAACAAACACAAACAACTCTATCACATGGATGGGAACACCTTTTAAAATATTTCAATTTACATGAAAATAAGATGGACAAATATCAAACACATCAGACACAGAATCCATTTGGGTGAAGGGTCACATTCAACACATGTTTGCAGCCTGAAGTCTCTGTGACTGAGTAAATAGTCACATAGGTAGACAATGAAAATGTCTTTAAAAATGATTTTAGATTTATAAGGCTGGCAAAGTAATTAAGCTATCATTACAACTTAGTAGCTTAATTAATATCAAATAGCTGCACCCAAATATAGCACACAATTTGTAAAAGTAACAACCTGCTCCTCCCAAATTTACTGTGTATGTGTGTCTTTTATATGCAAAAATGGCTACCAGCAGTGGTCCCTATTTTAGTATTGGATGAAGCTGAAAACACTGTCATGGACCCATGATCCTTTTTCATTCTGCATGCATGTATAATAGGGATTTATAATGGGAGTGGAGGTGAAAAAAAGAAATATACTGTGCCCCAGAGAACATTGTAATCCTGTGGATGATGCCAATGTGATTAATTAATTTTGGCTTTGCCTTTGCGAAAGGAGAGTCATCTACAAATAGTTTTTACAGTAAAATATTCCACAGAGGAACGCAGCGTCAGCAACTGTCCATGAAAAGGAAACGACTGTATGCATTCATTGCCATTTAAAAAAAAATGAGCTCCCTAAACAAAATCTCCCTGCAGTTGTAGGGAGAGAAGTCGGTGGCAAGATGGACAATCAGACGTTTCCCCTATAGTTAATCATTACATGGTTGACACAGTCATGTGTCATTTTGTTAAAGTCTTACTCATATTTCCACTGGAAGAAAAAATCAATGATTCCCAAATGGAGTTTATCATAGCTTTTCTGAAATAATTAGGCCATTTGGGATACATGAAATTCCATAAAGAGTTTTAAAAACAGGTGTTTTTTTAGACTTTCTTATTCTCCTGAATATCAAGTTCAAAAAGATCAATGTACATTGTTTTTATACATATATAACCTTGTACCATAAATGACCTTTCTATGTAGATGGAAAATTACCTCAAAGGAACAATGCAATAAATTCTGATAAGCAATACAGACTAAGTTGCTGGCATGTTTGAAATGACATCTCCTTATTAATTATACATTTTAATATGTGTCTTAAACTAGAAAGAGTGAGTATTCAATTACCATATGCACGAAAGTAGAAACAAGTTTTTCCCAAATACCAAGCAAAGCTTTCACTGGAATGGATTCTTCATTGACATCTAAATGTTACCTCAGTTCCCTTGGCCGTAAAGGGAGGTGAATACTTACCATTTACCTCCCATTAAGGTAGAGAAAAGAAGTTAGTCAATGTAAAATGGTTTGAACATGAAAAGTGATGTAACATAGTATGCTTCATTGTTTTCGATCTGTAATGAGTTTATTGCTTCTAGAACACCAGAAGGAAGTAGGTAATAAAAAGTCTTAAAAATAATTAGCTAGAGAAAATGAGATAGAGGCAGTCCGCTTGTTACACTTTTATTCAGTAATCTGAGATTGTGAGAAAAAAATGGTGCAAGAAAAGAAATGCATGTCACTCAGGGAGTGTTAAATGCCAAAAGATAATGGTAATTTCACGATGATTATTCCAAGGAAGAATCAAAAGCATCAAAATTTTCTCTATGGATAGAGAGGTTTAATCTAAGAAATGGATCAGGTTTATAGATTTAGTATTTGGTTGCTTTATATAAATGATACAGTTAGTGTTTCAATAAATGCACATATCAATGATTAAATTATAGAACATTCCCTTGGAAATACAGCTCAGCTAATATATTCTCCTTAAAAATATGATGCTAGCATGTTTACATTTGGAACATCAAAGTCTGGCTTAACTGTGTACAGAGGATACATTAGTGATAAACAAACAGAGAAATTAATAATAGAAGTAATGCACACAGAAGTAATTTGGGGTCTATATCAAATTGGAGTTGCATAGAAAATGTGGTTTCAATTTAGTTCTCCCCATGTCATGTAATATTTCTGTCATGTGCAGGATTTGTGATATGTGACTATCAGGTGTGCAATATAACACCAACCAGAAGACTATGGTGTCTGCCCTAAGCACCTCTCTAGAGAAAACCGATATCCTAAAAATTTTAATCTTCGGAATGAGAAATGGCTGATTTCCACTGTTTTGCCAAATAAAAAGGTAAAACCATAAGTATAAAAGCAAACAAAACTTTCCAAATTGAAGTTAAATCATCCTTGGTGTTTCTGAGTCACTAAGCAATATTACTCTGGCAAACAATCTGGATTCGAGAGACGTAAATATGGGTCTTGGCAGAACTGGCATGAGTCGGCTGTCTACAAACACCAAAGACCTTACTCAAAATGCGAGAAAGTAATTTATAAGCTAGGAAACTCTAGACAATGTTAGAAGACAATCCTGGCACAAATGATTTCTTTTCTCTCATTTCAGCATGAAGACTTGGAGTGTATAAATATGTTGCTTAGTTGCTAAGTCGTGTCCAACTCTTTTGCATTGTGGGTGGATTCTTTACACCCAAGCCACCGGGGAAGCACCATATACAATTAATATGTATGCATATCCTAATGAAATACATATCTAATGGTATTTCTTAAAGGATAGGGAACAAAAGGCCATTCAGTAACGCAATAAAAATTTCTGTCACTCATCTCAAAGTACAAAAAAAGTGTATTTCAACATAGAAATAGATTTCAAAATAAAAGTTTTAAGTAAAAGTACTAGGTGAAACTAGTATATAGGAAATGAATTTGTATTTTCATTGCTTTTATCTATACTTTTAGTTTTAATTTTAGTATGGTTAGAGAAATCTGGAGGGGGAAGAGAAGGCACGCAGCATAGCCATTTTCACCGGGTGAATGCCTTGTGCTGAGGAATGCATGAAGCCAGTGCTGAAGGAGCCATAAAGAATTTACAGGAAACAGGGACATAAACAGTAGACAAAATCCTACTCTTCCCTTTCCCAGTAAAAGATTAGCATTTAAAGTTTACTTAGCCTCCATAACATCTAAGAAAATGTATTTTAAATGCCACAGCATTTAGAGATTAGAGACTGGAATTCAGACAAAAAAGGGAAGGATCTGGATCTTAGCTCTCCTGTAAGAACTGATTTAACACCGGGAAAGTACACTTCTCTGTGTATCACAACAGATAAACAGATATTTTTTAAGTTATTAATTCTCAACTGCATAACAAGGTTATTTTAATCTTTTCTATTTGGGTGTACTTGCCAAATTTTCATAGTTTGGAAATGTGAATGATCATGAGATAGATAGATTATTTTTATTTTGTTTCATGCAGACTATCTATCTTGTTCAAACTTGAGTCACATTCTTATTTTCCACTGTGATTAAAATTACCCTTATGGAATCAAATAGCATTGTAATCTCTTCTCTCTTCTTTTTTTTTTTAAGCTAGAGTTGATTGTCAATTCCTGCCTTTCAAAATGTTCTAACATGTCCAAACAAAATTTAATTCTCAAGTATAAACTTCCAGGCTTAAGTGCTTGAATAACATTTTGCATGTTTATATTCTTCTGGAGAGAGAAATATGGCCCATGGTGTGTGTATTTGGGGGTGGGCACAGGGAGGGAAAATCTTCAGTGAAGTTTCTGTATTTCTAAGAGCAAAAGTCTTAAAGAAGAGAATTCTTCCATGATATACATACTATTTCAATTTATTAGTTCCAAAATGGCAACCCATTCCAGTACTCTTGCCTGGCAAATCCCATGGACGGAGGAGCCTGGTAGGCTGCAGTCCATGGGGTCACTAAGAGTCGGATACGACTGAGCGACTTCACTTTCACTTTTCACTTTCATGCACTGGAGAAGGAAATGGCAACCCACTCCAGTGTTCTTGCCTGGTGGGCTGCCGTCTATGGGGTCGCACAGAGTCGGACACGACTGAAGCGATTTAGCAGCAGCAGCATAGCATAGTGATTCTTACAGACTTATACTTCTTCCTATGAATCTTTATAAGAAACCAGTTAGCACACATTAAAAAAATCCTGGAAAAAATTTTCTAAAGGTCTGCAAAATTTTTATTGGTTTCCACCTATTTATCAGGTTATACTATTATCCTGGAGACTTCCTCATTTAGGCTTCGGACCAACTTGCCTAAAACAAGTGTTCTTTCAAAAGCAAATCCCCAGAAAGTTTATCAAAATGTGGGGTTGGGGTGAGCAGCAGGGTCTATTACTTTCTGTTAGGCATGTTTCCTGATATTCTTTAAGCTTTAGAGTCAGGTTTTCCTTAGTTAAGGGCTCAGGTGTGTGCTAAATGTAATTTACATAGTTAATATCTTACTGCTTCTTTAGAACCTTAAGAATCTGCACTATAAAGAAGTTTCATGCCAAAAATAAGAAAGCCTGGAAAGCAAATATTAAAAGTATATATCCTATTTTATAAATCCACCTCTTAGTAATGCCAAAAGTTCCTCTCCTCCAAAGAGAACTTGGTGACATGGTGGCGTTTGAGAGAGATGACTCGCAGTGTATGGCAAAGGTGGGCTTGCTACGGCTGTCAGGATGCCTCTGCACTCGTGGAACTTCTTAGAATCCAAAGTGAGTGCTTCATTTTCTGGTTTCTTATTGATCACTAATCAATCAGGGTGACTGGCATCCAGAACTCAAACACACCAATTACAGGAACAACAGATCAACAAAAGTTGATCCAAAACAGTCATCAAAGAACTCACACGATTGACTAATTCATCTCTGGATAAAACCTATAGCGTTGGCTCTGAACCACCCTCAAATAGCAAGAACTTGGGGTTTATTCCAATCTACACTGGACCAAAGGCAGATTGGATTGGTTTAGACAACTCCAGATTAGTCCGTTGGAACCCTAAGCCTGACAAAGAGGGCCAAGTCCTTGGGAGAATTTATAAAAATTAACTCAAACTCTTGTCTTCTCTCACCAACCCCAGACTAGTATTTTATTCAGTAAGAATAGAATTTGACCTATTTAGAAAAGATCTGGGACAAAGTCTGATTTAATACTTTCTACTGTCAGTAGGACATTGAAATCATCTTCCTAGCTAGATTCTCCTGTCTTGTATGTAATATTAAGCATTAAACAAATAAATGCTTTGAAACCAGTGGTCATGGTGCTAGGCTGGGTTCAGAGCTCTTCCAATACTGTGAACAATGAGGGAAACCACCTGAAGGACTACTCTGTTCTTCCCTGTCCTTGAAGTTCTCAATAATGGAATTAAGCCTGCACTCTGCAGCACTTCCACATTTACCACCAATAAGAGACTGATCTATCCAGGCAGGGGCTTGCAAACACAAATGAATGTCATGAATTATGAGGCCAGTAAAAAAACAACAACAACAAAAAGATACACCTGATGATGCGGTAAATTTCCCATTTTCAATTGTGAAAGAAAATGTGAAATCTGAACAAGATGCAAAAAATAAAAAAAGGACAGCCTTTCACAGGAACGGCCTCTCAACATTTCCTCATCTTTGTGATACAGCAATAAACAAGGGAGCACTCACTATATAATGCGAACCTGAAAGAGAATATTTTCTCTTGAGATGAAACAAAGGTACTCTTAGCATGAACAAGAAGCATTACCCCTAATGAGGATTAGTTGAGAGGTGTGAATCAACAGCACAAGATTAGGAATGTTTGACGTGGTTTATCTGAGTGTTAAAGGTGCAGGCCCCCTTTCTGAAGCTTTAAACCAACAGCCAAACCATTATATTGTTTGCATCATGAGAAGTCTCTTACCAAGAAACGTTTGTATCTGATATTTCATGGCAAATTTGGGAGTCATCTTAGCACTGGGACAGACATTCTTTATATAAACATGGTTTGAATAAGCTATCATAACAGCCTGTCACATTGCATGCACCAAAGAGAGGGAATTCTATAAATCATATTGACATTGGTATTCTTATTATAGCATCACTGTTTTCTTATCACCCATGGTATTGGCTGGAAGACTTGTCTAGATTGGGGCTTCCTAATGATGGGGAGTTGTATTAAAAGGCTTTCGACAAAAAAAAAAAAAAAAAAAAAAATTCTTAAAGACTATCAGCATGGGAGGGAATGTTTAGCTGGGATAAATTTAACATTTTATATATCAAACTCTTGAGATGGTCCATGGGATAAACCCCTAGAAGAACTCCAGGGATTTTTTTTTTTTTTAAGTAAACTTTTTAGGCCATTTGTGATGGAGCTCTGAAGCTGAAAAATGAAAGAGGCTACACCTTTGACTTCCAGGCTCGTGTGTTTATGAGCAACAAAGGGCAAGGAATGGAAATCGATATCAAGACAGGGCGAGAGGAGACAGAGAGACAGAGAGACGGAGGAGACAGGGAACAGCTTGTTTCCCAGCACAGACACCAATACACAGGTAGCATTGACACTGTACCTAGAGAGGCTGCCCTCGGCGGCCAGGCCCTGGGAGTCATCGAGGACATTAGGTTCACTGCAGGAGGGGTAGGGAGATGAAGCATTTAGGGAAAGAAAATGCAAAGGAATAAAAGAAAAAGAAAAAAAAAGGCATGCACTTTTCTGCTTCTAAGAACCAAAAATAAATAAATAAATTTAACAGAACAAGGAAGGAAAAGGAGACAGTCAACCATTTCACCTTGTGCTGGGTTGGTCAAGACATAGGACTCAAGGCAATGGGGAAGGGAGGCCTTTGGGTGGATATGACTCTCAGAGGAGTGATCTATTTACTGGTCAGGAGTTGGGACTTGTGATAAGCTCCGAATGGACACAGGAGCTCTGGAACACACTGCGGAATGAGTCTGTAGAAGATTAAACTATCATTCTTTTGATAACCATTTGGCTGGGTGGCTATGACTTTTCACCTGTCTTGTTCATGTAATGTTTCATTGACCAGGATCCTGCTTCTTTCTTGTGATTTGTGACCTGATCACACAGAAACCACTTACCATGAACTGTCACAACCCAACTCCTGGAGCTGATGCCATTAAGAAAAGCAAAGAAAGAACCTGATTGCACCTGCTAATTTTGCAGTGAAAAAGGAAGTGAACGAATAGAAGGAAGACGACCCTGGTGTATTCACATGGAACTTGCATTAACCTCCTCACTCCATCCTCTAGTGACTGAATTGTAAATGCCCAAAGAAGAAACCTGTCAGGTTGGTGAAAGAATAATTAAATAGTTTATTGATTTATTTGGGTGCTGCTGATTTATTTGGGTGATTTGGGGATTTGTGAACAGAAACTACGTCATACATACTTTCTCTCTCTTTCCTTCAGTGCCTAGCTCTGAGCTAAGTGTCCATGTGGCACTCAATAAATAGTTGTTAAAAATGGATGGAATTAAACTCTTTAGCAAAGTGGAGTGCCTGCCTCTAGAGAATTGTTGTTCACCTATACTGTAAAAATAGCATCCATCCCCAGAAAGAGGCTTTCCCTAACAGAGAGAGACATCATTACCTTTGCTAGCCCTTCCAAGCAGGACTCAAGCCCAAAGGGTTTAGCTATATTATTTTTCTGGGTTTCTGGTCTATCCATAATAGAACAAATTTTCTCCCCAGAAATGAGATAACTCCTTAATGGATATGTACAAAGGGATTTGATGGCCTGGTTATGTTATGTAAATAACCAAAAAGAATCTCTACTTAAAACTTAAATAAAAAATTTTACATAGACTAAAGTTTTGTTTTTTTCTCAATAAAGTTTGCATATTTCTAGGAATTAAAAATAAATCACTATGTACCAGTATTAACTGCTTGTATGGCTTTACATCTTTTTTTTGGATATTTTGTAATTTGGCTCTCTTTTTGTATATTTTATTTATAAGACTTCCTATCAAAGATAAATTATCAGTAGGTAAAGAAGTATCTTTCAATGATAATACTTTTATATTACAATTTTTATAACTCCATAGTATATAAATAATGCTTTCTTTACAAGTATATAATTTAATTATTAATATTTTATCATTTCTCCCATTTTTAAAATATTCTGCAAAACTTGGCTTTATTTCACAAATTTTATTTCATCTGTACAGTTCAGGAATGATAGGCTAAAGGATTTAGGTACAGAGTAATTATTTCTCCATGTAAACTAAATTTATGTGAGCACAAGAATGTCTCCTGATTGTTCTTATTCTCCATGTATAAGTTATACCACAATAACTCCATAGGTAATAAGAATAAACAATAAACTAGGTGAAAACATAAGACTGATGCTTTGAAAGAATTCAGTTCCTGAAGTAAAAGTCCTGACTTTGAAATAGATAATGTTTTATTTCTTATGTCAGATCATTTTCTGTATTACCATATAAATGATAAACTATATGTATAAAGTTTCAAATCTATATTCTTAGAGGTTAGAGAGCACCAAAGAAAATGTTTTAAAGAGTCTAATTATGGAATCATAAAATTCTATAGGTAGAGAAGTTACCTTAAAGACAGATTTTAGCTAACCTCTCATTTCACAGAGGAGAAAACTGTGGGCTCTTGTTAAATGACCTGCCCAAGGTCACACATACTGGCATAGGTCTTTTTTCACTTTGTTAAGCATCACTATCTCCAACTAAATACTGATGACATATCAGAAGTCTAAACTACCAAATAATCAAGCCAGTCCTATACACTTAGCAAGTACCCATTATTAGCTTAGCTGATAATATATATGAAATACAAGAATGTCATCTGAAAGAAGACTATGAAAGAAGAGCATATATCTATTTATAGAACAAAGTTAAGGAGAAACAATGCTTGGATCAGAAATTGAAATCCCCTCAACTTGCCTGACTTAGAAAAATGTTACAAATTGTTTGTGCAAACCTTGTTGAAAACTTGTTTGAATGGTCTACTTTAAAAAAAATGGATTGCTTCTCTTTAGGCCCTTTTTAGAGTGACAGGAGTGAGTTCTCAGCATCTATCCTTTGCCCCAGATGTGGAGTACGGCATGTCCGGGGCTGTTTACCTTTGGCTGGGTAACATGCCCACCTCAGCCTGAGGTGCAGACATGCTGGAGACATGGCTGGAGAACCGCCTCCTTCCAATGGTGCTCAGGAGGTAAGCTTCTTGTTCACTTACCACACTGGGCATGCTGACAGAGTCATCTGAAAGGGCCCGAGAAGAGAGCGTTAGGGAGTTATCATGCTGACTGGAAAACCCAGACCAGCTTTGTCCTTGGGTTCCATCCTTGACCTGAACACAACCTTAGGGCAATATTTAAAGTTAAATTATCATTCGTCCCTTTGTACAGATTCAAAACTAAGACCTTTGGGAGCTTAAGAAACATTTTCACTGCTTTTATATAAGCAGAGACTTTAATAGCTGAGCCTTTAGTGTCACTGAACATTGTCATTTGAGAGAATATGAACATTAAGAGAACTTCGAGTTAAAGTGACTAGTTACTTCATTTCGTTGAGGGAAATAGCATCAATAAAACATCATGAATGTATCCTTATCTTGAAAAAAAAAAAAAAAACCTTCTGGAGCTGAGTTTTAATCTGCACAAAGGGTGAAGGATAGTTCTTCACATCTACACATCTCCCACCTTCAAACAGCTTTCATGAAATAAACATAAACTTCTTGTCCATTTCTACAAGCAGATTATTTGTAAAAATCAAGGGGCATTGGCAAATTAAAGATTTCAGAAAAGCTGGACTAAACATTTTAAAATTCCAGAAATAGTTCAGTAAGGGACTGGGTTGTTGAACAAATTAAGCACGTTTGACTTTCAAACACCACACTCAAGACATTTCATGATTTTTAGACTGCTGAGGGAAAGACTATTTCAGGTATTTTTTTTCTGAAAAATATTTTAAAATCAATAAAGTTCAGAAATAAATGCTTGTTTTAATCTAATTTTAAAATTAGAAGCAGACATTTATTTTCACCATAGAAACTGAAATTCATGTATTCAAATCCATATGAAAATTAACTTTAGTATAGTATTTATGATGAGACAACCTCATTCTAAGTGAGCTAATATTGTTTGTCATTGAACAAGAAACATATCTTGACTAACCTAGAATTTTGGTGAACTTTTACTACCACGTAATCTGACATTACTGAAGGCAATGGCAACCCACTCCAGTACTCTTGCCTGGAAAATCCCAAGGGCGGAGGAGTCTGGTAGGCTGCAGTCCATGGGGTCGCTGGGAGTCGGACACTACTGAGCGACTTCCTTTTCACTTTTCACTTTCATGCACTGGAGAAGGAAATGGCAACCCACTCCAGTGTTCTTGCCTGGAGAATCCCAGGGATGGGGGAGCCTGCTGGGCTGCTTGTCTATGAGGTCGCACAGAGTCGGACATGACTGAAGCGACTTAGCAACAACTTAGCAACAGCAATCTGACATCACTTATTTAAAATATCCCAAGTGGTCACATTTCTAGAGAAGTTTATTTCAAACCCAGAGATGAGTATATAAGTCCTGAAAATATTTAATTTGCTACATAACAACTGACTTGAAGTTGATTGTTATAGAATGGTATTTCCTTTTTAGGTGTGTTCAGAGAGTAGAGTATATTCAAATATGCCTTTAAAAACATGAAAAAATGTGGTAGGATAGATTGAGCTATTTCTACTAAGACCTTTCTGGGATTCCAGTAATTTTTTCCCCCTTTTATTCAAACTCATGTATCACTTAACATTTACTCCTTCAATATTTTTTTGGTGATTATATGCATTGCCTTCCATTCTTTTTTTAAAATTTTATTTATTTTATTGAAGTATAGTTGATTTACAACATTGTGTCATTCACTCTTTTGTTAGGCATTCTTTCTCAAAAAATGTCTGTTAGCTCCTCTAGAAAACTCTAAGATTTTAGATAGCAGAGACTATATCCTTCTCATACTTCTTGTTCCTCATCTTGTTCCTGCTAGGTCTTAATACAGGTTTGATTGCTGAATGGAAAATTTGTTTAATTCAAAGGTGTTAACACTCTAGCTTTCATACTGTATTTCATAAATTAATATACACCCACATCATATTGTCACTGGGACAGTTATGATTTTAAGAGCAGAAAGATTAACAAAAATTGCATACATGTCAGTGTATTAGTGTATTAATGTTGGCCTTTGATCAGTGCTATCTCTGTTTATGTCTTCTGTACTAAACTTTTCTTCCCTACTTCCTTCCTACTGGCTTGGTCATCCTCTAATTCATAAGGTCACCTGCAAAATACATTTAGTTCTATTAAAGAGAGTTTGTTATCATTTACTATCATTTAAAAAAATTTCTGGGAGAGACTATTTCAACCATTAAAGAAAAATAGATATTACTTTAAGTTCTGGACTATTGCTAGGACTTATAATGAATATGTGAACTGCTAATCCTTGTCTCTCTCATTTTGTTGTTTGGTCAAGATCTTTCAAGATTTCCCTAATTACAATTTTAGAATTATTTCCATGAGAAATGATTTAGAAACAAATATGTCTGGAAGTTAGGTATAGGACAATATGATTATCACTTTGTTACCTATTTAACACTGAAGCTAAATCTGGAAATATTACTGACAGGTGCTTTGACAAAGTAGTTACTTCTTTCCCTCTCTTACACTTCCAAACATAGTAGGGTATTAAAGAACTTTCATTCATCTTAGTTAATTAAAATTCTAACCTTGACTCTAATTTACTTCAGAGTGGGGCTTTTTGTTGTTGTTTGGTACAGAGGGGCTCTGAGTAAAAGTCTAGATTTTATTTTCTTAAGGCATAGACTGCACACTTTACAGGTTATATCAGAGTATCTTTAAAACACAATTGGGCTGCCTCAGTGACTGGGGACACTTAAATTGGGTTGTATGCCCTCAAGACAGTCCGCTGGGTTTACATTCTAGGCAATATTGCCAACGATTTTTTTCTGAGTTGTGAGCATATGTCTTGCCCACTTTCCTTTGCAGTCAGGTCACGTGAGTGCTGTTTTTTAAAGAAGCGTTCTGGCTCTGCCTCATGGCACGTGGGCTCTTAGTTCCCTGACCAGGGATGGAACCCGTGCCCCTCCACTGGAAGTGCAAAGTCTTAACCCCTGGACCACCGGAGGCGTCCTGTGTCACCCAAGTGCTGACTGATCTTCTAAACAAGATTGGCCAAGGAAAAGGAGAATAAATGCTCCCCTTAGTTCCTTAACCACAATTTAAATGGGTTAGTGGAAAGATTGAACGCATAAACTCAAAGAAAATTTAGGGGTCATTAAAGATTTACTTTTTGCCTAGAATCCTACCAAATGACCAAGGATATCAAGGAATTTATAGAAAAGCAGGCATACGAAATTGTGGGATCAGTCGCAATACCGTTTTAACTCCTTTTTGTAAAAATGACCAGGGGATCAGAACTGCAAACAATCAGAAGGGCAGAAATCCACCCAAGTCCTCATTTGCATGGCCAAGCTGTGTCACACATGAGTCCCACCACCTCCCCACCCCAGATGCTGCAGGTAACCTACTTTCCTCATCCTCCTCATCAGTTCGACTCAAGGTGTCCTGGGAAGCCTGCTGGGATGGCTCGCTGTCCTGCTCCCAGACAGTGCCAGTACCCGTGTTGGAGCGGGACATGGTGGCCAGGCTCAGGCGGTAAGCAGAGGTGGAGGTGCCCACGGTGCTGATAGACGTCTTTCCTTGGTAAGCTAGCAAGGTTGAGAGACCAAAGAAAATCCATAGTGAGGATCTTTTTTGGGTGGGTGGAGGGGGTGCGTAGTATGTAGCATGTGGGATTTTAGTTCCCTGACCAGGGATTGAACCTGTGCCCATTGGAAGCCAGGAGTCTTAACCATTGGACCACCAGGGAACTCCCAGGTGCTTGGAAGAAAACAAATGCTAGCTTCAAACTCTTCCCTCACAGCTTGTATTTTTTAAAAGAAAGGTCATTTAAATAGTGTGTCCCAGATAGATGACCTTTAGGACAAAGGGCTTCCCTGGTGGCACAGATGGTAAAGAGTCTGCTTGCAATGTGGGAGACCTGGGGTTCGATCCCTGGGTTGGGAAGATCCCCGGAGAAGAAAATGGCAACCCACTCCAGCATTCTTGCCTGGAAAATCCCATGGACGGAGAAGCCTGGCAAGCTAAAGTCCATAGGGTCACAAAGAGTCAGACACGACTGAGCGACTTTCACATACATAGCAAACAGATATGAAAACATTATAAAAAAAAAAGAGTCAGCCACTGATATAATTGAATAGTTTTCTTGCAGGAGCATAATATCTCTAACAATAAAAAATGCTTTGATATTGCAGCCTCTCTCATCGTTTTCCAGTTTCATTTTCCAAGGCTGGCTGAATGCAGATTCATTTTGAGCTGAATTATAGATATCAATTTGATCAGTTTCACTGAGAAATGTACCTTATACCTGACACAAGCATACAGAAGTAATAGACATATTGTCTGAAAGGAACTGCACAATCAAAATCAGAATACATAACTAATACTGTATTCTTATTCCCCTTTTCTGGAGATTACAATAAAACACCCCCTTGATTTTTTGTCATATTATTTCATTATAAAGCAGAACATTTGAATGGCCTTGTGCAGATTTCACCAAGACTGTATCTGACAAATACTTGGTCCTTAATACATCACCAACAATGGGTTTTAGAAAGACAAAAAGCCACATGTATAAGAATATTCTACTTATAGGTGATGACTGCCCTCTAATGGCAGAAAATGATTTATTTTCCTTCCTTAGTAACTTCAAGTTAATATAATTACAAAAGTAAACAATGCATTCCCAAAGAAAATCTTTTGAATAAGGTAAAGAAAGTAACTCCAAGCCCATCAGTTTTGATTCAGCCCTCTCTCCCTCCAAGTCATGAACAGTTAAAGACTCTTTTAGCAGTCATGCAGACCCAGTTTTGAGTCCTCTCAAAGGTGTCACTCTTTTTGTGTCAGTTATTTATCTTCTATTGAATCTTCGTTTCTTCTTTTTATAAGCAGATTTTCAGTTACAATTTTGCTGGTATTTGTGTGGATTAAACGAGATAACATCTATGAAATAATCTACCATATAACAGATGCTCAATGAATGTGAGTCACCTTTCCTTTTCAAAAAGGAAAATAAAGTTTGAATTAAAGTAAGTTTTTTCCCCCCAGATAAGTCTTCAAGAAAAAGCTGAACTCCCAAAATAAAGACTGAAAAATACATTAGAAAAGGAATAAAATTAAATTCTTATGATACCCCCTTGACTTGCATTGTTGACAAGGATGACAGGGTCAACAATGCTAGTTGTACCAAAATGGCTAACTCACAGTTGGTTCCAGAAAGAGCAGTGACCTATAAAAAGGAGCTTTCCTTGTTCTACTAGCCAAAGTCAAACCATCCCATGCGTACTCACCCGATCCACTGTGAACTGCCTCTTTTAGAATTTTCAGTTCACTGTTGAACTCAGCAATGAGGGAGCTCTTACACAGAGGGCGTGGAATGAAACGCCGCTCTAGCTGGTCAGCGATGTGTTGTCGGGCAGAAAGCTCTTCATGGTTCTCTGCTGGTTGGGCCAGAAGCTGAAAGGAAGGCATAGATTTTCTGGTCCTCAGTTTTCCCCTCTGTAAAATGGGCTAAAAATTGTATTGATTTCATATTTGGTGATGAGGATTAAATAAAGTAATGCATATGAGGTTCTTAGAACAGTGCTTAGGAAGTGCTTAATCAATCCACTGCTTTGAATCATGGCCTCCAGATATCAGAAATCAGGCATGAAAAGAATAAAAAGAGTAGATGAACACTGAGGGTCTCAGAGGAAAAGCATGCTTGAACTATCTCATTTTTTTTACATATTTATTTAAAATTGGGTCTCAATTGTTCTACCAAAGACAAGTGATCATTCTTCAGATCATTCTATTGGATCAATCTTTATTTTTCCTGGGGAGGGGGTAAGAGGGGACAGGGCAACGTTTTAAGATGTTAACTAAACTCTTACTGTAAAGGTATTCCCCAGAGGGATACTTGTCTGGGCTGATTTCTCATCAAGCATGATCTTAACAAGTCCTCCTGACTAGCAATAGCATCTCCCCTAAGACTGCTGCTGTCGTTTTGCCTTAAATCTGGAGAACAGCATGTCCATGGGGCTTGTTACCTCCCAGAGGAGAAGCACATAGCGCACCTTGCACTGGATGAAAGGGCGCAGGAGCACGAAGATGGGGATACGGGTCCGCACGATGAAGTCCAGGAAGTCCCACAGGGCCAGGCCTCCGACCTTCCGCAGGGCCATCTCCTTCACCTGGAGGCTCAGCCAGTACCACTGGCTTCCGAGCTGCCTCTCAAAGCAGACGAGGATCACCTTCAGTGCTTCACACCAGGAAAAGAGAACGCTGAGTCTGCACACTTGTGCCTCAGAGGAACCCTGCCCACATCCAGCTGCCTGCATCCTTAGCCCTCTTACGCATCAGACAATTTTCAAATTTCTAAACTTTCTCCATGTTTCCAAAATCTTCAATGTACTCCTGAGTGAGTGTTCTGACATAAAGCTAGATATTTGTATAGTAAACATGTTTTGATTCTGATTAAGAGAACACATATATCTTCATTAAGTGCATTTAACTACTATTTTGGAAAATGTACACTGAAGAAATTTATAGAACTGAAAGGCAAATGTGTTATAAACATGATACATAGCTAATATTTTGCTTTCTCAAAGTTTTGTCATAGCGGTTTTATGGTAATACCAGCATATCACTCACATCTGAAGATAGAATAGTTTCCTTTTTTCCCTTTCAGCTTAGAAATAATATATCCTTGTCATTAGAAGTAAAATCAATCCATGCAGAAATGCATAAAGTTACAAAAAAGAGTCCTTCCCCTTCCTGACCCCACTCTAAACTGCTCCCCGGAGTAAACAATAAATGTGTTTGAGTAGATTCTTCCAGAAGACAAAACTATCCTTCCTCCCTCTCCTCTCCGAGTAATCTTGTCTATGACTAAACCCTATGGGATTTCTTTTACAATATCTCTTTTCTCCCAGATTCTGGCAGCTTTGTTACAATCTACATTTTAAAATATAGTTTTAGGAAGCAGATTTCTCAGCATGTCAAGATAAACCAGAATACTGTAATGACATCAAAGATTATGGGGCTTCCTCTGCCACCCCAGCTCTCATCTGAGGGTCTCCCATGGGGCAGTCAAGGTAACTTGGGCATTGACCATTATGTATTAAGGCCCATCTCAGCATCCAGAAGACACATAGAAATCCAACTCCTTAAAGCCCTTCTATCACCATTACCTTCTATTTTGGGCATTTGTAGGAGGAAAACTAGGGCTGTGGTAAGATTCTTCCTTCCCCATCTATTCACCTCTATTCCTCTCCCTTGATGTTGCAAGCACATGAACAAAAAGTAGCATTCCTCTAACCCTATCCTGATCCTGGTAACACTTCTACTGTTGTGTGCCTGTTGGTCTTCTTTGGATTTCTGCCTTCCTGCTTTCTACCTTCACCGGCATCAGCCCAAAACAAGCAGAATGGCAAAGGGTTCAGGGATTCTGGTGGTGGATGGATTCGATTTGAAATTTGGTCCTGCCACCAAACAGTGTGACTTTAGGTAAGTTACTTAACCTTTCTGTGCCTTCATCATCGTCACATCCGACTCTTGCAACACCATGGACAGTGGCCTGCCAGGCTCTTCTGTCCATGGGATTCTCCAGGCAAGAATACTGGAGTGGGTTGCCATTTCCTTCTCCAAGGGATCTTCCCGGGCCTTAGCCTCTTACTAAAGTGTGAACATTTATTTCTTTGAGCTGTTGTGAGGATTCCAGAGTGATGAAAATGTAAAGTATAGAAAACAGTGCCTGCTAAGTGCTCAAAATAAAGGTAAAACTAAATTTAAAAGAGAAGTCCAGTAGCCTGGCCAAGTAACCAAAGAATCTGCCTTCATTAAAAAGGCAGAAAATGGAAAAAACAAACAACCCAATCAAAAAATGGGTAGAAGATCTAAACAGACATTTCTCCAAAGACATACGAATGACCAAAAGGCACATGAAACGATGTTCAACATTGCTAACTATCAGAGAAATGCAGATCAAAACTACAATGGGGTATTACCTGACACCAGTCAGAATGGCCATCATCAAAAAGTTTACAAATAATAAACGCTGGAGAGAGTGTGGAGAAAAGGAACCCTCCTATATTGTCGGTAGGAATGTAAACTGGTACAGCCACTATGGAGAACAGTATGGAGGCTCTTTTTTAAAAAAAAAAAACAATAATAGAGCTACCGAATGATCCTACAATCCCACTCCTGGGCAAATATCCAGAGAAAGCCACAATTAGGAAAGATACATGCACCCCAGTATTCATTGCAGCGCCATTTATAATAGCCAAGACATGGAAGCAACATAAATGTCAATCAACCAGTGAATGGATAAAGGAGATGTGGTATCTTTATACAATGGAATATTACTTTGCCATAAAAAAGAATGAAATAATGCCATTTGCAGCAATGTGGATGGACCTAGAGATGATCATTTAAATCAAGTCAGACAGAGAAAGACAAATATCATATAGTATCACTTTTATGTGAATCTAAAAAATGATACAAATGAACTTATATACAAAACAGAAATAGACCCACAGACATAGAAAACAAATCTATGGTTACCAAAGGGAAAGAGGGAGAAGCATAAATAAGGAGTTTGGGATTAACATATACACACTACTATATATAAAATAGATAACCTACAAGGAAGTACTGTATAACACAGAGAACTCAACTAGATATTTCATAATAACCTATAAGGGAAAAGAATATGAAAGAAAATAGATCTCTATATATACAGAACTGAATTAGTTTGCTGTACACCTGAAACTAATATAACATTGTAAATCAAGTATAGTTCAATTAAGATAAAAGGCAGAAAGTGGACAGAACTGAAGATAGTTACTTGTTAAGTGTTTTTTTCCTATCCTTGTGTTCCATGTTAAGGCTTCTTTCTCCAACATCCTCTGCACAAACCCAAACTTCATGCAGGTCTCTGTTCTAGAGTCTGGATTTTATCTGAAAACTACATTCTCCTGCCTCTGGCAATGAAGTGCCATGCGTGGGCAGGCCCTGTGCACATATCGCCTTGGCTTTTTTTTTTTTTTTTTTCATTTTCATTGTCGATCATATCATTTTCAAATACACCCTTTATGATGGAGCCCAAACACCCCTACCCACTGCCCCACAACCTCCGACATACTCCAAACTCCAACGACCTGTTGTTACCATTCTGTCTGCTTTGGTGAACTGAAAAATGCCAGGCAAGATGTTTTCAGCTTCCTCCTTTGAGCTTTTCTGTGGCTAGTGCTCCTTGGTCTCAGTGCTGTGGCAGGGGTAGCCTTTCCTCCCTGGCTTAGTCAATTCTAGTCAAAGAGGAGCTTCCAGTATCAATGGGAATATCATTCAAGTCATGGCAGTGGGAAGAGGTAACAGGAAAGCAGAAGTAGAGACTGATGCTTTGTACTTGTTGAAGTGGTTTCTTCAAAGACTTTCTCAATACAGGTCTTTTAAAATACTTTTTGAGTCAAGGAAGAACATGGCTAAGTAATATGTATATACATATACACATATATACATATTTTGTTGTTCAGCTGCTCAATTCTGTCTGACTCTTTGCGACCCCATGGACTGTAGCATACAAGGCTTCCCTGTCCTTCACCATCTCCCAGAGTTTGCTCAAACTCATGTCTGTTGAGTCAGTGATGCCATCCAACCATCCCATCCTCTGTCTCCCCCTTCTCTTCCTGCCCTCAATTTTTCCCAGTTTCAGGGTGTTTTCCAATGAGTCAGGTGGCCAAAGTATTGGAGCTTCAGCTTCAGCATCAGTCCTTCCAATGTGTACGTACACACATATATGTGTTTGTGTATATATCTCTATCTATACCTATATCTATTTTCTATTTTTATTTCTCTATTTATTGAGAGAGAAAGAAGTACCCACCTAAGTACGCTGCTTGGCTGGTGGACTCTGCCAGCCCTTCCTTGCGTAGGTCTTTGCTTGCATCCCCCGGGGTGGAGCAGTGAGCAGGGGAGCTCTCCAACATAAAATTCTTGCTCCTGGATGTGCTGATGATCCGTGGAGGAAGGAGCACATTAATGACCGTCTGCAGTAGCAGCTGCACCTCGGGCTGTTCCAGCCATGGGCTGTCTGAAGGGCAGAGTTTGGAAGGAGGAAGTGGGAATAAAAGCAAGTCACAAGGCAAACTTTCCACATTAGACACTGAAAAATTCAACTCTCTTTCCAATTCCAAACTAGAACATCCTAGAAATTCAAGTGTCTTCCCCACCAAGTACAGCTTCTCCTATGGACAGAAGTAGAGCTCCTGGTATTGGGTGTTTCCTCCGCAGTCAGCATCAAAGGGTCCCTGTTCTTAGCCAAATCTCCTGCTTACCATTTCAATCTCCTTTCTTTTTTTTTCTGTTCAAATACTCATAACACACTGCCTTTACATTTGAGATAAACTTTTCCTAAAAGAAAAAAATCCCCCCAAAAGAAAGAGTAATGAAAACATATTGAAATTTAATGACAATGGCAGGATTTATGCTAAACCTAGTGTCAATAGGTTATCAAGTCCATTTATCTGTCAATTCATATCATACTGTACTTCAGGTAGTCCCATTTTCATAATTGAAACAATGCTGTTTTGATTTTTGCTATTCTGAAATGATGTTAAATAGCATATGTCTTCTAAGAAGTGGAGCACAGAAACTCTTGACCAAGGGCAGCTAAATTGAATAGAAAGAAAACTGTATATCCTAAGATATATGTTAAAATTATTCAGATCGAGTTTAATGATGGTCTCCATGGGAAAAGGAAGATAAAACAGCCTGATACTTAAGAAAACACAGTAACAATAATAAATTTCTTTTAGTTAAATTAATCAGACCTTTGCTTCCAGATCCTACTGTGAGCACAAATGGGATGAGCAGATTTAAAAGCATCCCCTCCCTTCGCTCTTGATTGGTGAATGGGGAGATCACATGACTTAAAGGGAAATCTTCTTTTAAAGCCTGTGCAGCAATAATAGAAAAAAAGATTAATTGACCCCCTCACCCATTCAGTCTGTTTGTTCTTACACAGCATGGTGGAGACAGAGACTCCCTGCTGGCTGCACCTGCAAACTAGGAGTTCAGTTGTCATCTGTGCAGCATACAAGATTCACCCAAAATTGATGCTTTACCATTTGCTTGATATAATTGAGAACTATATACCTAAAAAACAGTAACATTTTGAATATCAAATGAAAAATTTTAATACCTATCATTTAGTACAAAAAATCCCCTTCAGTTACCCCCTTCGGTTTCTCCATGTGTCTATCCACCAATAAATATTTTAGTGACCAAAGAAAAAGAAGAAAAGGAGAACTTGCCGCCTGCTCCATTTGGGAATTATTTAAAAGTCATCTGACCCCTGTATGAGACCTTCTTCCAGCGAGAAAGCAAGAGACAATATAGAAAGAAATAATGATCTCTGTATACAAGTTGTTAAAATGTATCACTTTAGGGATGTCTCTGTATCCTTTCTGCATAGTAACCACAGCACTTGCTTAATCTCTTTTCCATAATCTACCCATTAGCTGGATGATGGACCATCAAACTTGGTTTGTCAGATAAGGAACGGGTCGGTTATCCACTTGCAGCAATTGTATACTTTCCATTGGTCTCAGAGTTTTCTGGTGATTTACTATTCTTTAAAATAGGTGACAAACAAATAAGCAGGGAAATTGGGATTCTACACATTTTGTGGGGGGAGGCTTGGGAATGATTATTTTAATTTTAGGAATTAAAAGAAGTGAGAGAAAAATGATAAAAACACCCATAATATTTAACCCACAATCATTAAAGAAAAGTAAGATATTCAAAGTCTAGTAATAACATTTGAAATTTTTTTTCTTGCAGTTCTTTCTGCAAATAATTTAAAACCAGACTTTGAATATTACTCTTTTAATTAACAATTGTGAGCTGATTATCTGTGGACCATTTTTTCCCTAAAGTTTTGGCACATGTTTTAAATGATGGAAGTGGTTCCTGAGGTTGTGGCAGGACTGCAATGACTCTGCTATTTTTGAGATCTCAAGAAGAATTACAGAAGCACAACTTTAGGATCAAGCTCAGGGCTGAAGCTCCAAACCTGCAAAAGTTTGGAGATGTTTACACTTCTGTTTCACAGATTTTGCCCAGCCTTCGCAGAAAAATAAAAGAGAACACCATGATCTGGTGCCTCAACCAGCAACGTAATGAGCGTGACAAACAGGTAAGGCAGTCACACCTGTATCTGCAATGCTACAAGCCGGACAACAGCTGTGCTGAAGGGCAGAGGTGGTGAGAGATAAGGGCTGAGATGAAGAAGGGGTAATCCATCAGCAACACTGGAGGGTCCTACCACTCCCATCACCTGAAATACAAACAGAGCACATGACCAGCCTTGACGATTGCAATTTCATGCAACGGTAGGAAGGGAGTCAGTCAATTATAATAATAATTTGAAGGTTGGACATGTTACTTTCAATCTGTTCGTGCTGCCTTCTTTTGAAGGCATGTAATATCTGGAGTCAGATCAAATGATTGCACCAGATTTAGCCAAGGTTTTGTAGAATGCTGTTTATACTAACTATGTAAATAATGAGAGATGAATCAAAAGTTAGTCTAATCAGGAGACTGGACATACTTACTTGTGGACTCAAAGGAATGAAGTTAACATTCTTTGATGGAGTAAATACTGACAACAATGATGATGGCAAGAGCTCTATTTGCACTAGGCATTCCAGCTACAGATTTATTGCTTAACTAGCTAAGCAGCAGATTCTATTCATGAAATGCTCTACCATGGTTTCCACATTGTACAAAACCTTGCCAAGATCAGACTCTAGATATTACATAAATGATAAAAGAAGTTTTTTTTTCTCTTCACATAAATCCTAGACTGGCCAACTCATAGTGTCATTTTGCACTTAAAAAAAAAATCCTCTTTGCCCTTTAAACTCCCCCACCCAAAACTACCTCAACTTCTAGCCAATTGCACAGTCTCCCACCACCCCACTCTCCAACTGGCAGCCCTCAACTCTCAGCGCAACTTGAAGAGGTCAATCGTCAAAGTAGCACGTGGGAAGCAGCACACGAAAATCCCATCTGTGTAGGGATCTCCCCACGCGCCACCTTGAAATGTACCTCACTATTTTCAGTGTCACCTGAGCCATCTGTTTTCATGGGTGGGTATGTAGGTAGGTAGGTTGACCTGTAAGTCTTCAGCTCAGAGAAGTCAATAGCAGAGTTAAATTTTGTAAAGTTTCATAACATCGCCACTCGGCTACTCACCAGATTGACACAGACATTGATCAGTGACCTAAGGTGAGGCAGGAAGGATATGATTGGCTGCCTCTGAAGTGTCAAACAAACCCCTTCAATCAAATTGCTGGCAGGCTCCCACTCAACCTGTCGCCTGGAATACAATATAGGAGCCATTAGCAGTGTGGCTCCCTTCTGGAGACTGCCTGAAACAAGCGAATGAGACAGTGATTCTGATGCCATCTAAGACAGGATGGGTGTCCGAGACAAAAAAGTGCTTCACAAGGGATGAAGTTTACCCATATTGTTCCAAAAGTACAGAGCACAGTGGGAAAGGAAGAGGATACTGAAAACGCAGCAGAGGCACTCCTGCCCCACTCAACTAATGAGACAAAATCTATTGAAGGAAAAACAGAGATGATGAATGAGTGGCCTTTCAAGTTTCCTGGTTTTAGCTTTGAGAAAGGGTATGGGATTACCATTATAGGAAACCCACTGTAGGAGTCATTCCTCAAAACAGAAGTAATCTGACTATAGGCTGTGTTTTTATAATGCTTTTTTAAAAAATCAGATTACAGTTGATTTCATAAGCTTTTATACCAGACTATAACTAATTAGACTTATGTGACTTCACTCCAGGAAAACAGTCTATTTTAAAAGTGTTCTTTCTTGACCTTCTAAAAAATGATGCTTTGGGACTACTTTCTGTGGTAGTAAATATGGTTGGTATACATAGATCAATTAGATGAACATGAGATTTTCTGAAATAAAAGACAATCTGGTCTGTAATTGTCTCAGGACCAAAGAATCATTTCTATGGTCCCCCCAAATAAACAGGTTGGGCTTTACTGAGATCAATGCTATTTCCAAATATTATCCTGGAAATACTTTCTAAGCTTACATTGCCTACCAGATTGAAATCACTGTAATGATAAAACAGGAATGTTCATACATGGGGATATGTTGACATCCCTGTTGTACAAGTAACCCACAGGTCAGGTTCAGTCAACATTTCTCTTTTTGAACTGAGATCACCTGAAGAAATTTAATCCAAGGCAACCCCAAATTCACACATTGCACCCCAAGAAAATTGCCTATTATTACCCAAGTCTACACATTAATCCAAAAGTCTACTTTTCGGAAGCTGCTATTTTTCATAACAGATTTAATTATATGACAAATGAGGTAGCCTATGGAGGTGTTAACATCTTTAGATGAAAAGTTATTTCTATACATCTTTGTAAGATGTATAAAACTTTGGTCATTTGCCAGTAGGGACAAGTGTTTTATTAGAACTATTAAAGAAAATAGGAGTCCTTTAAGGATAGGCATTTCTATGCTACTAAAATAACCTTGAAATCATGTATAGGCATCCGTCATCATGGTAGAAAATACTATAGGATCAAACTGTCAAACATTTATTAGAATAAAATGTTTCAATTTCTTTTTAATAAATTCAACAGCTTCAGATGGCTGCATAAATGAAGAACACAGGATAAAACCTGGAAAAGTTCTGGCACATTGAGCAATAAGTGCTACAAATTCTTGGGCAAGAGTTGCATTGATTTGGGTTTAGTTTAATAAGACAGAAAATGGTCTCACTGAAACTTCAAATTTCCAATCTACTGGGTTTATTAGCATTTCTTAATTGATTTGTTTGCCCACTGTAGCTATAGATTTCCAGACTGGGTTCAGATCTCCAGGTAGATGGGTTCAGAGACATCTGCTCATAGAGAGGCTACCAAATGATACTTCAGGCCCCAGAATGGAGATCAAGTGATAACAACATTGATATAGTACCACCTGAATTAGGTATTTGTTATCAACCCTGAGATCTCTTTAGGGGGTGCTTTACTGATTATCGTAAAGCTTGCATTTCCCTAAAGTGATACCTAAAATACTATGTTAAACATGTATTTTTTGAACATCAAGTTAATTTTTCTTCTGTCCTTAGTTGTTTAATTTATAAGGCATATCCTGCCTTATTTGAAAAGGAATTGAAGGATACACATTGAACTTTTTAAGTGTGTCAGATAAGGAACATGATAGCTAAGAAATAAATAGATTTTCAAGATAGATGTATACTTTTGAAGAATATGTTATTTCCTCAGAAATACAGACCCGGCTACTTATGCATTCATATCCTGATTAGCTCTGCACATATAACCAACAGAACACTTTTGAGCCATTCCTTCAACTCTGGATTGATCCACCACCTTAAAAACTGACAGACTTGAAATCTGAGGCTTGCAATACCTGCAGTTGATTAGGAGGCCTCCTCACCTCAAAGTAGGCATCTTATGAATTTTGTTGAACATCCTATCCAGTCTCTTTAAAATGAGGATAAGGGCCGGCCTCACTGCCTCAGCGCTCCAGTCGGTGATGGGGAGCATTTCCATGATGTAGCGACGAAGCCCACGGCTCTCCATGGTCTGGGTGTCGTACGGTGCCAGCTTCAGGAGGGAGTGTGCGATTTCTGCCAACCTAAAATATTTTGTTTTGCACTTAAAGAATAAGCTTAGAATGCCACCAACCATGGGAATTTTCCTCACACAGCATCATGCTAATCACCCTCCTTCCAATACACTGACTCCTTGAGCTACGAACATTCTAGCACATTTTCTTATACTATGTGAATAAACATTAAAAAAAAAATCTGGGCAAAATTAGACCTATATATGTCTCTGAAGCCTTTCCTATTTGTCAGTTACCCCTCTTCTACTCTTTTTTGGACATTCAGTAATTTATTTGTGGGAGAATTTAGCTTTTTGTCCTGTAGCATTTCCCACATACTGGATTTTCCTGACCGAGTCTCCATGGTGTCATTTAATTGATCCTACTTCTCTTGTATTTAATTCAATTGTTATCCAGGAGCTAGATCAGATTAGATCTTGACTTCCTGGTATGTGTCCTTCACAAGCAATGTGTACTTTCATCAGGAGGCACGTGATTCCTAGCTGTCACTCGATAATGTCAGCGGGCACCAGTGATCACTACACAGATTCATTAACTCATCAGAAGTAGTACAATGGTAGTACTGTATCATTCTTTTATTCATATATTAACTATAACATGTTAACAAGAAGCTTCCTTTTTAAAAATTTATTTAATTGGAGGATAACTTTAACAATACTGTGATGGGTTTTTGCCATACATCAATATGAATCAGCCATGGCTACACATGTCTCCCCCTCATCTTGAACCCCCTCTCCCACCTCCCTCTCCATCCTATCCCTCTGGGTTGTCCCAGAGCACCAGCTTTGGGTATTCCTGCTTCAGGCATCAAACTTGCACTGGTCATCTATCTTACATATGATTACTCCAAGAGAGACAGGACAAATGCTTAAAAGATCTATAGTTTAACAACGCCCTAGGTGATTCTGATAGGCACTCTGGTATAGGAATCAGAGCTAAGCCCTTGCCTTCAAAACATGGAGTGCTCCACAATTGTATCCATTTGACTAGTGCCAGGGATGGAGGATTTATCACTGTTCCACAAGGCAGCTCATTCCATCTTTGGAGGTCCATACTGTGAAAAGCTCTCCTCATATTAGATTCCCAAATTCTCTCAAATTTTTCCTATGAGACCTCATCTGGAAGCATGAGTTCAGTCTAACCATACATCCCTGGCAACACTATCATTCCCACTCATCCTCCCTCCAGACTGAATGTATACATTGTCCTTCTGGGAATTATGTGTGAGTGTGAGTGTTTTAAAGAAATTATCTTAAACAGCCTTCACATTCTTTTGTTTATCTCCTTCTCACAGATGCACCATGCAGAAAATAATTCTTTGCTTTCCAGGTTGTTTGACAGACAGGTAAGGGTATATCAATATACATGCATTTCCTTTCCCTTATTATTTTGTGTATTTTGTTTGCTCGGTCATGTCCAGCTCTTTGTGACCCCATGAGCTGTAGCCCGCCAGGATCCTATGTCCATGGGGATTTCCCAGGTAAGAATACTGGAGCGAGTTGCCCTTCCCTTCTCCAGGGGGTCATCCTGACCCAGGGTTTGAACCCAGGCCTCCCGCATTGGCAGCTAGGTTCTTGACCATCTGAGCCACCCGGGAAGCATTATTTTGTATGCAAACTTAAGAAATGGAAGAGAAAATACTGGTCAATTCCAAACTTGAACACAATGCTTAGAGTTGAATTTGAGTCATTTAATGGATTATTTACTGAATTTCCCTCATCCCTGTTCAGTTTAGTTCCTCAGTCATGTCCAGCTGTTTGCAACCCCATGGACTGCAGCACACCAGGCTTCCCTGTCAATCACCAACTCCCGGAGCTTACTCAAACTCACGTCCATAGAGTCGGTGATGCCATCCAACCATCTCATCCTCTGTTGTACCCTTCTCCTCCTGCCTTTAATCTTTCCCAACATCAGAGTCTTTTCTAAGGAGTCAGTTCTTCAAATCAGGTAGCTAAAGTATTGGAGTTTCAGCTTCAGCATCAGCCCTTTCAATGAATATTCAGGACTAATTTCCTTTAGGATTGACTGGTTGGATCTCCTTGCAGTCCAGGGGATTCTCAAGAGTCTTTTCCAACACCACAGTTCAAAAGCATCAATTCTTCGGCACTCAGCTTCCTTTATGGTCCAACTCTCACACCCATACGTGACTACTGGTAAAACCATAGCTTTGACTAGACGGACCTTTGTTGGCAAACTAATGTCTCTGCTTTTGAATATGCTATCTAGGTTGGTCATAACTTTCCTTCCAAGGAGTAAGTGTCTTTTAATTTCATGGCTGTAGTCACCATCTGTAGTGATTTTGGAGCCCCCCCCAAAAATGCTCATCCCTGGGCATGTTACAACATGAATATGTTTCAGCATAAAACAAAAATTTCCTTTAATACAGGCTTTGCTGTACTATTGCATGAATAACCTTGAGAACCTAAGATAGAGAAGGAGGGGGAGAAACGGAAAGTTGGAGAAAGGGGGCAGGGGAGGGGAGGAAGTAGAGTGAGAGAGAGGGAAAATGCATTTGCAGAGCTTACTGCTCTCTGTTCCACTGCTTAAGTAGCTTTGGTTTGGGAAAATGAGGCAATAACTTCTCTTGGGGTAGAAACTATCCAATCAAGAATCTTTTTCTTGAGAGCCTTGTAATCAATCATATATTCTGCAAATGCAGGGGTACAGATCATCTCAACACTCCTCTTGACTCTGATTCAAATCAAGTACTTCTTGCAAATATATCCTCTTTTATATCATCCCATTTCTTTTTTCCTTTAAATCAACCCTCTCTCCTTGGTTGATACTATCCATTCTTACGAGCTTATGTACTACCTATATGTCCTCAATTCCAGAACGTATATATTGAGCTCTGACTTACACATATATCCAAATGTATACTTTATTTATAAAAGAAGACCTTCATTATATCCTTTGCTTGGTGTAAGGTCAAAGCATATGGAACTGTCACTACTTAGTAAACTCTGGCCGGAGAACAAGGAAGGTCTATTTTTATTGAAAGTTTGTTATGCGAAATTGCATGAATAGAGAGCATATTCCCTGCTAGTAAAACTTTTGCTCACATTTCTCTAGATTCAGGCCATGAAATAATGGTGCCCTAGAAAGCAATGTCACCCCACTCCAGTACTCTTGCCTGGAAAATCCCATGGACAGAGGAGCTTGGTGGGCTGCAGTCCATGGGGTCGCTAAGAGTCGGACACGACTGAGCGACTTCACTTTTACTTTTCACTTTCCTGCATTGAAGAAGGAAATGGCAGCCCGCTCCAGTGTTCTTGCTTGGAGAATCCCAGGGACAGGGGAGCCTGGTGGGCTTCCGTCTATGGGGTCGCACAGAGTCAGACACGACTGAAGCGACTTAGCAGCAGAATGACCTTATGCTGGCTCCATACAGTTGACTCTTGTTGAACTGCATTAAGACATTATGCAACTTTCAGCACTGACAGGCATCCAGTCCCAGGAAAATGGTCCTTTATCTACCATGGGATGTTGTTGAGGATGGTGTCTGTCACACTACTCTTTCCTTTTAACATACATCAACCAAGAGATACTTCTTGTTCTTCATATTTGAAAAGGTGATGTTTTACCAAGAAATTGGTTGTTTTTATCTTATTGAAACTATGATTTTACGATTGGCCCTGTCTCCCTATTGATAGCACAAAGTCAAATTTATAGCTCATGAGTAGCATCTAATATGATAAAATCATAGATTTCCCATGTTAAAAAAATTATTTCCCTGCTAATTTTTCACATTGCTCTGACTCTCTACTTTGTAAATTGTATTCTCTTGCATCATACAATTTTCTAAGTTGCCTCAAGTACTTGGTACAATAATAAACTAAACACTCACATGTGATAGACAGTATTTGCAATACAGCATTCTATATTCTTACGTGTGTCTCAGTATTGGACTGTAATCCTGTTAAGACAAGGGGTTTATTTTACATCCCAGTGTCTAGGATAGTGTTTGGATCTTTCTTATTAGCATTGGTATCTATTGATCCCTAGGTCTGTGCCAGGCATGGAGCTAAGAGTTTGCCCTTCTAGAGCTGATTTAATCTTTAACAGGGTTTGACCTCTAGAGGGAGCTCCAGGCCTCTCTGACTTATGAGTTCCTCTCCTTCCAAATGCCTTAAGGAATGCAGATACAGACCCTCAAGTCACAGGACAGTTACTAATTCATTGTTATAACTCTCTCTCCAACTTGGTCTCTCTCCTCTCTTTCTTCATTCACTCTCCTATCTTTTAGGAATCTTTTCCCACAAAATGTCTGTTGGTAGTAGCGTGTCTCTGACTCTGGAAATGTGACGTGGGATAACTTAGGACAGCTAGCCATGATCACTTCATGGCACATAGATGGGGAAAAAGTAGAAACAGTGACAGATTTTATTTTCTTGGGCTCCACAATCACTGTGGACGGTGACTGTAGCCACAATAGTAAAAGACGCTTACTCCTTGGAACAAAAGCTATGACAAAGCTAGACAGCATATTAGAAAGCAGAGATATCACTTTGCTAACAAAGGTCCATATAGTCAAAGCTATGGTTTTTCCAGCAGTCATATATGGATATGAGAGTCGGACCATTAAGAAAGCTGAGTGCCAAAGAATTTATGACTTCGAACTGTGGTGCTGAAGAAGACTCTTGAGAGTCCCTTGGACAGCAAGGAGATCAAACCAGTCAATCCTAAAGGAAATCAACCCTGGTTATTCACTGGAAGGACTGTTGCTGAAACCCCAATACTTTGGCCACCTAATGAGAAGAGCTGACTTATTGGAAAAGACCCTGATGCTAGGAAAGATTGAAGGCAGGAGGAGAAAAGGATGATGGAGGATGAGAGATGGCTCACTGACTCAAAGGACATGAGTTTGAGCAAACTCTGGGAGATAGTGAAGGACAGGGAAGACTGGGTGCTACAGCCCATGGGGTCACAAGAGTTGGAAACGACTTAGTGACTGAACAACAAGCCATGATCAGTAGGAAAGGAGCAGAGAGAGCGTGACTGAAGCCCTGAGTTACTATGGCAACAGGAGCTTAACACCTCAAACTTTCCTCCCCTTTCCCAGTGTTGGAGCTGAAATTCTCAGTGTAAAATAAGCTCTTCCCATCACAGCACAGTGGGGAGTGTGAACACATGTGATGCTATGGAGTTCTGGGTGTGCGCCAACAACTCAGAGAGTGTGAAATCTGTCTGGAGGAGAAAGAGCCTGTGTTCTTCTTACATTTCTCATTTTCCCTCACTTAGTACTTTCTAAACTTTTCAAGGGATAATTTTAGGGGGAAAAATGAGGCAATAATCAGGAAATTGGTGTGTTTTGCCAAATTGCAATGTTATTTCTGAAAGGCTAGAACCTAAGCCTACCTTTAGCTTTATAGATCTACTGAACTCTTCAAGGGAATATTCAGTTACCCATGGAATTCTCCTTTCCAGGAATTGTTATAATCCTTTACAAACTGTTATAAATCAAAATAGAAGATCCCCTGGAATCATGTGCCTTTAAACAACCTGAAAATACAGACACAGGCTTTATAGTCTGAGTAACAAGTAAAATGACATTTCCCTAGGAAGAAGGAAATATGAGTGCACAGAGATGTAATTCTGGAGTCTCTCTCTGATACTCCAGGAGTACAAATTTTTATATGATGACTGGCCTCAAGTAGTGCAGAATTTTTACCAGGATATTTTTGAAATACTGGAAGGCTATCATGCACAATGTGTATAAAAGGAATCTCAGACTGAACCAAAGTGTGATTCTAAGTTAAAACTGCTTCTTCCCTGTAGGCCAGTCACTGAGTCCTCAGATATTGTAGGAGCAGAGCAAGTCCTGGAGCAGAAAGCAGCTGTGCACTTTTCATGCAATATAAGAGACAGAAGACACTGGATTCTTATGAAAAATTAGAATTGGGGCAGTAAAGAGTACTTGGAAGAACGTTACTTCCATAAGAACTCAGGTGACACAAGTTCCTTTCATTCTCTTATTGAGGAGCAAATATTGACTGGGGCTTTTCTGACTTTAAGAATATCTCCCCCTGTCCATCCCAAGATCCTTTTCCATGGATTTGACATCCATTTTCCCAGAGGGCTCCATCTGTCATGTATCCAAACCACAGGAGACCAATCAATTTCAACCAGTTACAAGTTTTGACCCTGCCCCATCTCAATCACCCTGCACACTGCCCCCCACCCCTCACCTGCCCTGGCTGTGTGCACACTCAGGGGAGAGAAAGGGAGGATGGTACCTCATGTGAGACTTCACATCCAGCAGCTCCAAGGCAGTGACCCGCGGCTCGCCAGCCAGGTTTTGCAAGATCTTCAGCCTGGGCCCGCAGTGCTTGTAGAACTCTGTGCAGATGTTCAGCAGAGACTCCCGAGGCCGCCTGAACTCCTCCCGAGCGATCCGTTCATCCAGTTCCTCCCTGGGAAGGCCCTGCCCTTCCTCCAGTAAGTGCAGGTTTTCTCTGGGGAAATTATAAAATTATTATTAAAAATTATGGCAATAAAAATTATTAACTGGGGGTCTGGAAAGGTGTGTGTGGTGGGCAGCTGTGAAAGAAGGGTATCATGTAGAAGAAAAACATGATGTGGTCCCCAAACATTTTGGCACCAGGATCCGGTTTCATGGAAGGCAATTTTTCCACAGTCAGGGTGGGAAGGGAAAGGTTTGGGTATGATTCGGGCACACTGCATTTATTGTGTACTTTATTTCTATTATTATTACATCAGCTTCACCTCAGATCATCAGGCATTAGATCCCAGAGGTTGGGGACTCCTGCCTTTATATTATATCCAAGGTAATGAAGCAGCAGGGCAGGGCCAAGGAGAAACTCATTGGAAAAATAAATAAAGTCCATCATTCTAGAAGAGACTATCACCCCAAACTGTAGTGACTTTACCTTAGTCACTTCCTGAGGATTTATGCAGAATTAGGATGTCACACAAGAATGAAATGAAACCTGATGGAACCACAACCCACCTTACAAGGCAAATCATCACAAGAAGATAGAATTATTAACTAGTACAAAATTAGAGCTGTCTTCCTAGAGGGCTGGGATGGAGTGAGAGGTGGGAGGTAGGCTCAAGAGGGAGGGGACATGGCTGATTCATGTTGATGTATGGCAGAAACCAACACAATAATTAATATTCTCCAATTAAAATAAATAAAATTTTTAAAGAGTAACAAATGAAATAAAAAATTAAATTAAAAAATAAAAAATATATAGGCGATTCTACCCTCCAAAGTATATTTTAATTCATGATTTTTAAAAATGTATTACTTAATGTGGCTCATGGTTAAAAAAGTTTAAAACTCACTACCCTCAAAGTGTTGTGAGGCTTTCCTTGATTTAATTGGGCAATCTAGGATGAAAGATATGCTTTAATGGGCTGTGAATTTTACTTTTATCATGTAGGAAAAGATTTTTAAAAGACATAATAACTATTAAGCAAATGGGAAAGAACTTCCCTCTCAAAAGAAAGAAGTGTGAACAAAGGCAATGTCCTGGAGAAGCCAAAGGCCATTTGGTAAAACAGTCAAATAATAAGAAATTGCCCAATGGGATCTAGCCATTACATGGTTGCTTATAATTGTAAACTATTGGAAACAGCTTAAATAGCCCACGAATAGAGGTTGAGTAACAAATTAGTGTATATTTATAATCAGACATATCCAACCATTACACATGAAGGTAAGGCTCTACATATACTGGCTTTGAAAGATGGGCGTAACACAGTGTTGAATAAAAAAGGCAGGTTTCAAAAAGAGTTGAGCAGAAGGCAATCCAGTCACATATAACTATGTGATCATGTCTGCTTGGGTAAAAATAAACAGTTGGTAGATGCTTTCCAAAATATTACAGGTGCTTATCTTTTTTTAAAAAACGTTCGGTTGTCTTTCTGTACCTGATGAAGTGCAGTTTGGCGCCTTGTTCCTGGTACCTGAGAGTCAGAAAAACAGTCTGAGTCACTATCAGAGCGAGAACAGGGGCCCTGTGGTGGGTCCTGTTAAAGACCTTTCCTCATGAGAAGCCCTTGAAGCTACACGTTTTGGTAAGCTCACCATAACACACATACTAATTCTAAAGTAGAAAATCTTGATCTGTCATTCAGCTATCACAGATACTACAATAATAGTTGCCAGGAAAGCTGTTCCATTGCCAGATAATTTGTAGAAAGACAAATACTGTAAAAACACACCCAAACTCACGGAATGCGGTCTCATGAGGGAAATTTTTAAACTTTAAAGGTAAGGTGAATCTACTTACAATTTTAACATCATGTGCTATATCTTAGGGGGACCAGAGGGAAAATCATGGCTGACTTCCTTTCAGTTCTAGAGACTTCTCCTTTTATGAGTGATTGGCAATAGGACTTTAGAAGCCCTCTTTCTCTGTGTACCTTGCATCGAGCCTAGTTGAACATAGCTCAGTATGCTTAGAGAAACCCCTGTGCTTAGTTGCTCAGTCATGTCTGACCCTCTGCAACCCCATGGACTGTAGCCTGTCAGGCTCCTCTGTCCATGGGGATTCTCCAGGCAAGGATACTGGAGTGGGTTCCATGGCTTTCTCCAGGGAGAGAAACCCCTAAGAATCACTTAAACTCATTACTCAAAACCCAAAGAATCATTTTTAGTTAATGTGAGACGCTGAGACCTGAGTCAACACTAGTTTGAAATCTATTTCATTTTTAGCGTAAATATATGATGAGCAGGGAATTTACATAAGTAATGATACACACTTTAAAATGTGTCAGAGAGACTAGACAATTATTTCTTTTTTCCTTATGATTATTTTGCTAACTAGTCCACACTGGGAAAAGAGAACTTTCTCTCAAGCTGATTTTAGATTTGCCCTGTCTTAAATTCTTCCTTGAAGGAAGAAGCTAATTGAACATTTCTTTCTGCCTCAGGGTATTTAGAGGTTAACCTACGCAGAATGAAGCAGGTAAAGTATTAACTAGTCCAGCCAGTATCTTGAGTTACACTAAAACAAGGAAGATGATTAAGTCAACAACCATGAAACCATCATGTAGGGACCTAAGTCAAAGTTTGGACGAAAGGTCTGCTGAAAATCTGTCCGCATGAAAGAAAGTTGACTCTGCACAACTGCCCTGGAATGAGAAACCACCTCTTGGTTATTATTGTTTCATCTGTGTCCAACAAAAAGGCAAATGAAACAACAGTGGAATAGTTCAAAGACCACCCAGGAGGCAGAGAACATCTTGCATGTTCACACAGACAAAGGAACGCCATTTTTAAAAGATGTCTTATTTCTCTTCATTTATGAAGGTGACATTTTTAAAAAATGGCCTCAGTATTTTCTTGTAACTCTAAACTCTCACCTTCTGTTCTTTTCTTTGGAGAATGTCACCCTCAGTATTGACTAGTTTCAGGATTCGTTTCATTCCCAATGGCTGAGATTCAGGTTGTGTGAAATTGAGAGACCACAGGAGCATGGGGCCGGGGGATTACCTGGTATTCACCCCAGAGGACATGGTGTGGTTGGCTGTGGTGGCCCCTTTATGACCTTGGTCACACCTGCTCATCTGGGGGGCCGTCATGGGCCTGCAACAATGACAGTAACAAAACAACACAAGTGGAGACACTTATGAAATCCTCAGGTTATTGCAGCTCATGCATGTTTTAAGTCAGTTTTAGAGTCTTATAAAGACTTTGGGCTTTGCTGTCACACTCTGGTGCTCTCTTTGTTCTGGGAGGCACTTAAAAGGGAATACTGATTCCCAAGGGTCTGTCAATGAGATTTAAGGTCTTTTGTTTCTTGGTCCTGAGTAAGGAACTAGGACTCCAAACCAGACATTTATGAAATCAGACTTATAAGTCTGTTTTGATGAAGTGAAAGTTAAGAATTCATTTTTCAAATCTACAGGTACCAGGAAGCTAGCCATTCTAGACAGTAAGAAAAAAAAAAAGAATGCACATATCATTTAGGCCACCTACTCCATAATCAACCACTCGATTTTTCTGCAAAACTATCAGAGAAGGTGAACCTTTCCAGTGAAAATTACACCTAAGACTACCCAGGGACATGAGTAAATGAATATCTATTTAAGTCAGTAATTTTGATGCTAAGAAATAGAAAAGAATCATCTCTTATTTCAGGTTAACTGCCTTTGTGTCATTTGTGACATGGAAGGGAAGATAAGGCTTTTTAAAGCAATTGCTTATATAAACTCTTTAAGGTTTGCTTTTATTATGCTCAGTTTCTATATGCTGGTTGTGGTTGGTGACTGGACCGTTAATGATAACACCAGACTGTCTCTTTCTGTGCCTTTGCTATAGTGGGCAGAATTTAAAGCTGGCCCCAAGACCTTCCTCCTGCCTGGTGTTACTCTCATGGTTCCGGTACATTATATGGCAAGAGGGGGATGATCTGCGTAGACCTAATCTTACCGTGCATGCTTAGTCATGTCCAACTCTTTACAACCCCATGGACTGTAGCCCACCAGGCTCCTCTGTCCATGGGATCCTCCAGGCAAAAATACTGATGTGGGTCGCCATGTTCTCCTCCAAGGGATCTTCTAACCCAGGAACTGAACCTGTGTTTCCTGTGTCTCCAGCATGGCAGGCAGATTTGTTACACTGAGTCACATGCCAGTACTTAAAAGGCAGAAAGTTTTCTCTTGCTAGGGGCAGAGAGATTTGAAGCCTAAGAAGGACTCAAGGGCACCATTGTCAGCTGGAGAATTGGAGGTTCTGGGTGAGAAGGGAAATCAGTGTCTTATAAGCAGAGAGTGGCCCCTGGCTGAGGTCAGAAAGGAAAAGGGACCTCCAACCCAAAGCGGCCTGCTGGATTCTGCCAAAAACCTTAATGAGCTTAGAAATGGATTTTCCCCCAGAACCTTCCAATAAGAGGTCAGACTAACTGACATCTTGATTTTGGCCTTGGGAGACCCTAAGCAGAATAATCAGCAGAATAATTTGCCCCAGGTTTTTGACCTACAGAACCATGCCATGTGATATTATCTGTCTTAAGCCTCTGAGTTCGTGGTAACATGTTATGCAACAATGGAAAACTAACACTGATACACTTGTAATACACTTGTTTATGTGTTACTATCTATAGAACTGTTGTTGTTTTTTCATGAGCTACATAAATTAAGACTGTGAAAGTGAAATGGTATCCTTCTTATTAAATATTTGCTTTCTGTAAAAACAATGAGGCCAGTTTAGTTGTGAATAACTAGTGAATAACTAGTGAGGCTAGTCTTCCACTTCATCAAAAGAATATTAAGTACACTGGAATATTTAAGACCATGGGATTTTAAATATCAGAGCTCCATCCATAATTCTTTGTGGAATTTTGGTTAAGTCAATTTTGGATAAGTTAATTGACTTATCCTTATAAAAAGGAATAGAAAGCATCATTGGGTATTATGAAGAACAAGAATCAAGTGGCACTTGGGGAAACTGACTGCTCTTTCCTCTAGTCTCAGGAAGGCACTCATGACATACCCAGGTAGGTGCAGAAGGAAGAGTGTAAGTCATGTATTTTTCCTTGGGATGTTCTTTCTCCTTGGACTTTCAGAAAACCATCATCAAAGCACTGGGGACTGTTTCTCATGGGATGAGGCAATTTGTCATGGGTCCCTGTTTCATAGCTTCCCATTTCCTCAGTTTAGATGCATGTGGGCATTTCAACAGATAATCTACCCAAGACTTTGGGCTGTATTCTTCTTCTCTAGGCTGGCAATGTAGGGCAAGATTGGGAACTAAATACGGATTGAACTTAATGAATGACAACCTCACGCCCCTTCTCACTTGCTGTTGGAAGTGACAGAGATTTCAGCGAGTCCCCCCACTGATTGAACAAGATGGGGCTGAAGAAGTTGGTACCTTTGATGGGAGTAAATCTCAGAATTTTAGGCTAATGATATGGTCAAATGGGATGGAGGAACAAAGACACCAATGCAGAAAGAACGCTTCCCCACCTCCACCCCTGGGGAGGAACATCTCCTTCCAGCTAATTGTAGATGAAAATGGAAAAGGGAAGCCAGTCACTACGTAGTTTTCTGCATCTACCATTCCCACTCACCTTATCTTTTGTACACAGACATCCCTCCTCCCCTACTACCCCAAACTCCACCCAGGCCTCATCAGCCCAGCCCTTCCCTGGGCCCAGGGCCACCCAGTTCTTCTGTTGCACCCAAGAATCTTACGACAGGACTAAATTCTTGGAACTCTGCTTAGGATGAACCTTGGTGTCAACTGACCTTTCCATTCCCAAATCCCTCAGTCCCCTCTCTCAGCAATAATGAGTCTTGTCCAATGGAGAATTTACCAATTGAAGCATTAGAATAAAATTTTGTAGTTTATGTCTGTTATGTAGCTTCTGACATTATAGGGAGAAAACCCCAACTCTTTAAAAATAGGAAAACAATATAAACACTTAGTTGAAATTGGTGACATTTCAAGTTTCATAAAATAAGAGCTAATAAAAATGTGGATCACATTTTCACATTCACTAAATTAGCCCTTTTATGAAAGATTTGTTTACTACTGGGTTAAAACTGCTAGAGAAGCTCAGCAAACTATGTGCAAGTGTGTGTTTAGCAGTAACAATACTACTACTAATTATTATTATCATTATTATTATTATTATTCAGAGTACTTAGCACTATTTATCCAAACAACTCAGGGAATGTTTGCAGTTTTAGCCATTAAGGGCTGAGTTTGGGTACACGCTCAGTCGCTAAGTTGTGTCTGACTCTTTATGACCCTGTGGACTGTAGCCCACCAGGCTCCTCTTTTCAAGGAATTTCCCAGGCAAGAATACTGGAGTGGGTTGCCATTTCCTCCTCCAGGGGATCTTCCCAACCCAGGGATCAAACCCAAGTCTCCTATTTGTTGGGCAGATTCTTTACCACTGAGCCACCTGGGAAACTCCCAAGTTTGGGTAAAAACTGGGTTTTAGAGATTTTAGCCATCACTTTTTTTTCTTCCTCTTTGTGGTGGATACATGTTGTTTATGGCTGTGGACATTTCTGCCGATGGGATTACCTGGTGAGGACCTCCACGCTGTACAAAAGGGCCTGCAGGGAGGTTGCAAGAGCAGCCATGGCGGCAATCTCCTCTCGGGCAGCAGGTACCGTCTCCACCTGTGATGTCTGCCTCTTCAGCTTTTGTAGGTAACATGGCACTAAAGCTTCCAAGACCATCAGCATCTGAAGACTTCAATCAACAGAAAGAAAACCAAATCACATTTTATATCCTATTTAATATTTTGGAGCATGGAGAAATGAGAAGCCTCTAGAGAGATGAAAAAAATCTGAGTCCTCTTCCCACTCCATCCATGTCAAGAGTAATTAAAGCTGCTGGAAATATTGACTAACACTAATTAATGAATTAAGCACCCAATGGGTTTCCCAGGTGGCGCTAGTGGTAAAGAATCCGCCTGCCAGTGCAGGAGACATAAGAGACACAGGTTTAATCCCTGGGCTGGGAAGATCCCCTGGAGTAGGAAATGGCAACCCACTCCTGTATTTTGCCTGGACAATTCCATAGCCAAAGGAGCCTGATGGGCTACAGTCCAAGAGATTTAAGAGTTAATGTATATACAATTGGTTGACAGCATAATATTGAGTTGGTCAAAAAGTTCGTTTGGGCTTGTCTATAAACTCCTCCTTTTTGGCCGACCCAATAGAATGCTAATAGGTGGAGTTATTCAGTTGACATAGAGAAATGAACCTCACAAAATCATCAACAAAACTTTCATTCAGTAATTTGCCAAGAGTGATTTTCTAGCTGGAACAAATTCGAGACAAGATTAAACTCTTCTTTAGGAGGCAGGCTTCCTAAAGCTTAAGCATTTTTACAGCAAGAATCATGTCTGAAATAGTCATTGTGATGCAGGTCTGAAAAATGCCTGCTTACTAGAATGAAACATTAAAAAGTTCAGCTGTATTTTGCTATTAAGAGACATGTTAAATATAAGTATACAGAAATGTTGAAGATTACAATAAGAGCAAACACCAAAAGAATGCTGATATAACTATGATAGACAAAACAGACTTCAAGGCAAATAGCATTCCTATAGTTAAAGATGGAAATTTCACAACTAAAAAAAGACATATAGATGTCAGGCTTATGATTAAACTTATCATAAGTAAGATCAGTATAATATTGGTTCAAGGATAGACAAATAGATATATGAAATAGAATAAGGAATACAAAACAAATCTGCAGATATTTGATGTTTAACAAAAATGGCACTGCAATATGATGGGGAATAGTCTTTTCTATAAATGGTGCTAGGTCTGTTGCCTATTATATATCTCTACAGAAAAAATAAACTTTGACCCTTACTTTACACCATACCAAAACTAATTCCGGGTGACTTGTTAACCTAAATGTAAATGTAAAGACAATAAAGCGCCTGGCCTGTAAGAGGACACATTTGTAACCTTGGGTTAGCCAAGATTTCCTAAGAGGACACAGAAGAACTAAAAAATAGGAAAAAGGTGATACATTGGACTACATTAAAATGAAGGGCTCTGTTAATCAAAAGACAAACTTAGGGAAGTAAAATTATAAGTCACAGAGTAAAAGATTTCATTTGAAATACATGTAGCCAGTGACGTGTTGGAAAGGCTAAATAACAATAACCAGTCAAGAAAGCCTACTGGGACTTCCCTGGCAGTCCAGCACTGCCAAAGGGCAAGGGTTTGATCCCTGGTCAGGGAACTAAGATCCCATATGCCACAGGGTAGGGCCAAAAAAAAAAAAAAGAAAGGAAAGCCTACTGTATGCGTTTCTTTCCAATACCATGTTCAGTGATGTCATTCTGGTATTTTGCATTTAGCAATTACTACATATTGGTAAACTGGCAAAGATACAGAGATCTAGTCATGAAATGTTCACCAGTACACCACTCTATACAAGCTAAAGAGTACTTTATCATACTCGGAAAAATTCTACATATCAAATAAAAATTATTGACTATCTCATTGAGAAATTAAAAAGAAGAGGTTTCCTAATGTTACATAATTGAGGAGGAGGAGGAGGAGGAGGAAAGGTCAAAGAGTTGGTTAAGTCAGACTAATGGAACATTTTGAAAAATGCAACTTAATTATTTTTAAGCATGTATATTAAAAGGGAACTATCCATGATTCATTTGAATTATTATCTCTGCCTTTAGAAGACCTATTTTAATAGAGATATGAGACTGATTTTCACTTCACATATCATTTATACACACAAATATATATATATAAATCAGAGGCAACATCCTAGAATCGGAATAACACTCTCCATGTGAGGCCTCTGGGCTCCCTGCTCTTGGAAAATGATAGGCATAATTTGTCTTCCTGCTCTTTGTGTGACAGAAGTTCTTATTTTTCCCTGAAAGGCTGCTGCTGCTGCTAAGTCGCTTCAGTCGTGTCTGACTCTGTGCGACCCCACAGATGGCAGCCCACCAGGCTCCCCTGTCCCTGGGATTCTCCAGGCAAGAACACTGGAGTGGGTTGCCATTTCCTTCTCCAATGCAGGAAAGTGAAAAGTGAAAGTGAAGTCGCTCAGTCGTGTCCGACCCTCAGCGACCCCATGGACTGCAGCCTTCCAGGCTCCTCTGTCCGTGGGATTTTCCAGGCAAGAGACTGGAGTGGGGTGCCATTGCCTCAGGAGTTTTCTTAAATAGATTAAATGTCTATTGAGAAATTAATAGCAAATCAAATTTCAATTACACGTGAGGATAATATTTCCTAAACATCTTAGCTGCTGCATAAATTCTAAATTAGGGAATTTCAAATTGATGAAGATTTACTGTATTTTTCATAACCTCTGCTATGACAAGTTTCCTACATTTAGTTTTGCAAATGGACTTGTCAGAATGTTACAAGCTAATATTAACAAACATAGCTTTTGTATTCACTCAGCTTTATTTCCCTTGCCATATTCACTTATTACAAGGCACAGATTAAAGCATGCAGTTACCTTCTGAATGATTCAGGAGCATATGCCACCACCGTAACACAGAGCTTAATGGCTTCACTTATAGAGAAAGTCAGGTCTTCGTTTCCATAGCAGAAGTCTAAAGGGACAGAAGGTCAAGGCACACAATCAGAGTGGATTCTGTCAGGGATAAAGAGGAGCTTATCACTCCTAACATTTTCTTTCTAGTGATATTTTGTAGTTATTTCTTTATTAGACTTTATTCCTAAACTGTGAACACTCAATTTCCTCATCTTAGGGACTAATAATTTTATTCTATTTTTGAATAATCATATGACAAATAAAAGTGTTATTTTTTGTAGTTAAAAAACTCTCATCTAATAGAACAGCAGTCTTCCCTGTCCATCACCAACTCCGTGAGTTTGCTCAAACTCATGTCCATTGAGTTGGTGATGTCATTCAACTATTTCATCCTCTGTCATCCCCCTTCTCCTCCTGCCCTCAGTATTTCCCAGCATCAGGGTCTTTTCAAATCAGTCAGTTCTTCGCATCACGTGGCCAAAGTATTGGAGTTTCAGCTTCAACATCAGTCCTTCCAATGAATATTCAGGACTGATTTCCTTTTGAATGGACTGGTTTGGATCTCCTTGCAGTCCAAGGGGCTCTCAAGAGTCTTCTCCAACACCACAGTCCAAAAGCATTCTTTGGTGCTCAGCCTTCTTTATGGTCCAACTCTCACATTCATACATGACTACTGGAAAAATTATAGCTTTGACTATACGGACCTTTGTTGGCAAAGTAATGTCTGTGCTTTTTAATACACTGTCTAGGTTTGTCATAGCTTTCCTTCCAAGGAGCATGCGTCTTTTAATTTCATGGCTGCAGTCACCATCTGCAGTGATTCTGGAGCCCAAGAAGATAAAATGTGTTACTGTTTTCACTTTTTCCCCTTCTATTTGCCATGAAGTGATGGGACTGGATGCCATGTTCTTAGGTTTTCTTAATGCTGAGTTTCAAGCCAGCTTTTGCACTATTCTCTTTCAACTTCATCAAGAGGGTTCTTTAGTTCTTAATTTTCTGCCATATGCCATCTGCATATCTGAGGTTGTTGGTATTTCTCCCAGTTTTCCTGGTAGAGAATCCTTAACACTTTAGGAATTATAAGAAATTTTAGAAACAGGGGATAGGAAAATATATTCATTTAACTTATACTAAGCCCCACTTATGTTGCTGTTTCCATTTAGTTCAAAATGTTCAGTATAAAGTCACTAAAAATACTACAAAGAGAAAAAGAATGTCAAGGCAAATTTTCCTTTTACCCAAAGACTTAAGAGGCTTCTCAGCTTTGACCAGCTCTAAGATGTCCAGGATGTCAGTGGTCTCTCCCTCCAGGGACTGCAGCAAGTCAAACAGGCACTGAGCTGACACACCTTTGCTGGATCCAGTATTGGCAGCATCCTGTGTAAAGAAAAGTCATGGGCCATCACTGAAAAGTCTACAAATAACAAATGCTGGAGAGGGTGTGGAGAAAAGGGAACTCTTATACATTATCAGTGGGAATGTAAGCTGGTGCAGCCACTATGGAAGACAATATGGAAATTCCTCAGTTCAGTTCAGTCGCTCAGTCGTGTCTGACTCTTTGCGACCCCATGAATCGCAGCACGCCAGGCCTCCCTGTCCATCACCAACTCCCGGAGTTCACTCAGACTCATGTCCATCGAGTCCGTGATGCCATCCAGCCATCTCATCCTCGGTCGTCCCCTTCTCCTCCTGCCCCCAATCCCTCCCAGCATCAGAGTCTTTCCCAATGAGTCAACTCTTCGCATGAGATGGAGAAAGTACTGGAATTTCAGCTTCAGCATCATTCCTTCCAAAGAAATCCCAGGACCGATCTCCTTCCAAATGGACTGGTTGGATCTCCTTGCAGTCCAAGGGACTCTCAAGAGTCTTCTCCAGCACTACAGTTCAAAAGCATCAATTCTTCGGTGCTCAGCTTTCTTCACAGTCCAACTCTCACATCCATACATGACCACTGGAAAAACTAGACGGACCTTTGTTGGCAAAGTAATGTCTCTGCTTTTGACTATGCTATCTAGGTTGGTCATAACTTTCCTTCCAAGGAGTAAGCGTCTTTTAATTTCATGGCTGCAATCACCATCTGCAGTGATTTTGGAGTCCAAAAAAATAAAGTCTGACACTGTTTCCACTGTTTCCCCATCTATTTCCCAGGAAGTGATGGGACCAGATGCCATGATCTTAGTTGTCTGAATGTTGAGCTTTAAGCCAACTTTTTCACTCTCTTCTTTCACTTTCATCAAGAGGCTCTTTAGTTCCTCTTTACTTTCTGCCATAAGGGTGGTGTCATCTGCATATCTGAGGGTATTGATATTTCTCCCAGCAATCTTGATTCCAGCTTGTGCTTCTTCCAGACCAGCATTTCTCATGATGTACTCTGCATATAAGTTAAATAAGCAGGGTGACAATATACAGCCTTGATATACTCCTTTTCCTATTTAGAACCAGTCTGTTGTTCCATGTCCAGTTCTAACTGTTGCTTCCTGACCTGCATACAGGTTTCTCAAGAGGCAGGTCAGGTGGTCTGGTATTCCCATCTCTTGAAGAATTTTCCACAGTTTCTTATGATCCACACAGTCAAAGGCTTTGGCATAGTCAATAAAGCAGAAATAGGTGTTTTTCTGGAACTCTCTTGCTTTTTCCATGATCCAGCCAATGTTGGCAATTTGATCTCTGGTTCCTTTGTCTTTTCTAAAACCAGCTTGAACATCAGGAAGTTCACGGTTCACGTATTGCTGAAGTCTGGATTGGAGAATTTTGAGCATTACTTTACTAGCGTGTGAGATGAGTGCAATTGTGCTGTAGTTTGAGCATTCTTTGGCATTGCCTTTCTTTGGGATTGGAATGAAAAATGACTTTTCCAGTCCTGTGGCCACTGCTGAGTTTTCCAAATTTGCTGGCCTATTGAGTACAGCACTTTCACAGCATCATCTTTCAGAATTTGAGATAACTCAAGTGGAACTCCATCACCTCCACTAGCTTTGTTTGTAGTGATGCTTTCTAAGGCCCACTTGACTTCACATTCCAGGATGTCTGGCTCTAGGTAAGTGATCACACCATCATGATTTTCTTGGTCACGAAGATCTTTTTTGTACAGTTCTTCCATGTATTCTTGCCACCTCTTCTTAATATCTTCTGCTTCTGTTAGGTCCATACCATTAGAAAACTAAAAACAGGACTACTACATGACCCAGCAAACTCAGTCCTGGGCACATATCCAGAGAAAATTCTAATTCAAAAAGACACATGCACCCATATGTTCATAGCATCACTATTCACAGTGGCCAAAACAAGGAAACAACTTAACTGTCCACTGATAAGCAATATCCTGTGATAAACCATAATGGAAAAGAATATAAAAAGAATGCATATTTATGTAAAACTGAATCACTCTGCTATACAGCAGAAATTAACACATCTGAATCAGCTATACTTCAATTTAAAGAATAGCTATTTTAGTTTATTAATTCCTACCTCAGTATTAATATGGTTTGATCAGGAATTTAAGTTTCAAAACACTGCCACTGTTAACAATTATCTAGGCGGTATTCAGTTTACATAATTCTGCATCCAACCACGCTACTGTATAATTTTGGAATGGAATGCCTAATTTTAAAGGATCTATTAAATGCTTTTTGCTCAGTCACTCAGTCATGTCTGACTCTTTGTGACCCCATAGACTGCAGCACGCCAGGCCTCCCTGTCCTTCACCAATTCCTGGAGTTTACTCAAATTCATGTCCATTGTGCTGGTGATGCCATCCAACCATCTCATTCTCTGTCATCCCCTTCTCCTCTTGCCTTCAATCTTTCCCAGCATCAGAGTCTTTTCAAATGAGTCAGTTCTTTGAATTAGGTGGCCAAAGTATTGGACTCTCAGCTTCAGCATCAGTCCTTCCAGTGAATATTCAGGGTTGATTTCCTTTAGGATGGACTGGTTGGATCTCCTTGCAATCCAAGGAACTCTCAAGAATCTTCTCCAACACCACTGTTTAAGAGCATCAAAAGGAAAAGCTAATCCAGTACAAAAGAGATCTTTATGGAAACTCTTGAAAATACAGAAATGTGAACTGCCAGAACAGTTTATGCCAGTGTTTCCTCTGGTCTTTGATAGTAGGACTCAGCATTTTCCCCCAAATTTCCATAATGATGTTTGAGAAACAGAAGCTTATTTTGAAAACCCTGGGAATTTCGTGGTTCTTATTTGATAATCTATTGAAATATCTCCAGAGTAGATACTTGCCATCTCTGTAAAATGGCTTCAATTCATTCATTAAAAAACAACAAATCCTCATTAAATTCCTACTGTATGTCAGGCATCATTCTGTGCATTGAGGTTATAGCAAAACAGAAACAAAAGCAAAAAACCGTACAAACAAAACAACAACTAAAATCAAGCAAAGGCAAACAAAAATCAGATCAAGATCTCACTTTAATGGAGCTCAAATTCTACTGTGGGGTGTGGCAGAGATACATATTAGTGAAACAAATACATGTATTATATGTGATACAGTATAAATACTCTGCATAAAAACAAAAATAAAACAGGGTAAGTGTTGAGCAGTGATAGAAATGAGAATCAGGAACTCTTCCTTTTTTTAAAAACTTTTTTATTGGAGTATAGCTGATTAGCAATGCTGTGATAGTTTTAGGTGGATAGCACAAGGGACTCACCCATATGTATTCACATATCCATTCTCCTCCCAAGCTTCCCTCCCATCCAGGCTGCCTCAGAACATTGAGCAGAGTTCCTTGTGCTATACAGTAGGATCTTGTTGGTTATCCATTTTTAATGTAGCAATGTGTACACATCCATCCTAAACTCCATAACCATCCCTTCCCCCCAGGAAACCATAAGTTTGAGAATCTTTTCCTTTTATCATTTTCTATTTTCCATTCTTTTATTAATTAAAAAAACTAGAGAATTGATCTATTTACATCCTAGGGGCTGAAATGAGGCTTGAAGAGAAATGCTGAAGAAAGACAAATTTCTTATTGAAAGAGAAATGATTTAGGGCATTTGCATTCCATAGGTTGAAGAAGAGAGCTGAGAGCCTGATAACAGAAATGGGCAATGACCAGGCCATACATAAAAACAGAACTCTGACCCACAACCTGTAATAAAGGGCCCAGGAATCCACCGCTATAGTGAGTTCTGAATCAACAAACTTGGTTTTTCTCATTGGGTTGGTCCTTTATTTATTTCCACGGAGTTTACTCACAGGAAACTCCAGGAGAGGAGCCACACTTGCAAACAGCTGGAGCACGAAGGGCTTACGGTGTAGAATGTAGAACTGGTGGCAGGCAAATTCAATGGCTTGACGCAACTGAGGATTGCTTTCATAGTCAGAGTACACCTGTGGGAAAATACCACATATTCAGAAAAGGCCTTAACAGCTTACTAGAGTTGTGTTTGCTTCATAAGCTCATAGCCATGGGAAGCATGGAGGGAAATGACTAATTTCATAAAATGATAGAGGGGAGTGTAAAGTGGTATATACCTTTTTCAAGGAAATCTAGAAATATACATTAAAAATGCAAAAAATAAAATATACTATTTCCCCAGGAAGTTTATGACTAGTAATTTGTCATAAGAAAACAATTAAACAAATATACAAAGATATATATACAGGAATGCCTGCTGCAAGGCATTAAAGCATTAAAATAGTAGAAAATTTGAAACAACCTAAATTATTCATAAATTGGGATTAAGTGAATTATTTATATGCATACAATAGAGTACTATGCAACTATTTTTTAAAAGATGCTGCTGTTGCTGCTGCTGCTGCTGCTGCTAAGTCGCTTCAGTTGTATCCGACTCTGTGTGACCCCATAGACGGCAGTCCACCAGGCTCCCCCATCCCTGGGATTCTCCAGGCAAGAACACTGGAGTGGGTTGCCATTTCCTTCTCCAATGCATGAAAATGAGACGTGAAAGTGAAGTCACTCAGTCGTGTCCCACTCTGAGCGACCCCATGGACTGCAGCCTACCAGGCTCCTCCACCCATGGGATTTTCCAGGCATGAGTACCGGAGTGGGTTGCCATTGCCTTCTCCGTTAAAAGATGCTATATAGTGCTAAATGTAGCTACAGGGAAAATGCCCACAACATTCTTAGCGTCACATTAAAAAAAAGGTAGGCAAAAACTTGAACATATGGTATGATCCAACTTCTATTTTAAAAAAAGTAGGAGAGAGAGCACCAGGATTTTCAAGATGTGCAAACAATGATTATCTAGGAAGGAAGATTATAGATGATCTTCATTTTCTTATCTAAATTTTCTTCTTTTGAATTTTATAATGAACATTTATTATTTTTGATAATTATTTAATAAGCTATAATAATAGATAATAGATAAAATTCCAACTATTTAAAAAAAGGACAGAGAGCCCTGATGATATTAAAAGTCAATTTCTTGCCCCTGTAGATTGAGCAAACTCCACTTTACATAAGCATATATTACTTCTTCCATGATTTATTAAAATTTCCATAAAAATAGAGAACTAGGATGAGCCCCCAGGCCCTTTCTGAACTTTATTCAGTACTCCTCAATGTGGCCACATACACATTAATTAAGTGAAAGCATGATTAAGTGAAAACTGTTCCTACTACACTCATCTCCTCCAACCACCTCATTATACCAAATTTAACGGCAATTTTGAAAATCTCTTTTCAGAGAGAGGTTGAAAAACCTCTTGGGAGAAACAGCAATTGAACACTTGCCTCACATTTGAATAACGGTTCTCAAACTTCTGAGGGCATCAGAACCAGCCAGAGGTTTTGTAAAAACACAGATTCCTGGGCTGTGACTCCAGAGTTTCTGAAGAAGTAGGTCTAGGATGGGGCCCAAGAATGTGCGTTTTAAATAAATTCCCAAATGATGCTGATGCTGCTAGTCCTGAGATTACACTTTGAGAACCACTGGCCCAGAAGAAACAGGGAACCGTGGCTCAGATCTGGGAAATCTCGGGACAGAATGGAATACTGTGACCTTTGGTAAATCTTTGTGGGGGTTTCATTTGGTGCCTTCTGAGGTCACGAAAACAGATAATTCAATCAGCTAAAGTCTCAGCAGAGATCTTATTGACCTTGTAGATGGGCAGGGGAGGAGGCCTATGTACCTGCAGCATGGTGGGCAGAATCCACTGGTAGCCACTGAGGGAGAAGAGGTGATTGAAGTGCACAGCACTGTTGATGACGGTGGCTGCGTACTGCCTGAGCAGGGCACTGTCTTCTGGGTGCAGGATCAGAGCCCCATTAAAAACGTTGAGGAAAAGCATGATTTCATCTCCCCAGGGAAACTCACTAGGCATGCCCAGGAACATCTCCTCCAGGAGCTGGATCCACAAGCTTTTCTGAAGAGTGTCAAGGCCAAAGAGTTCCTTTCCAGCTGTGAGACATGAAGACACAGAGGCAGGTTTAGCCTCACGCCAACCCCCATGTCAGTGTGGAGGGCAGTCCAGCCCTAGGGCCCTGCTGTTTCCAACTCGGGGATGTGAGGACCTACTGCCGGCATGCACAGTGTTGCCTGCATTTCAGGAACACTTTCGAGTCTTCCCAGGACTTTTCGGTCACCCCTTTGATTCAACTTAGTGGGCAAGACAGGGCTGGCAAGTCTGGTGTGTTGCTGTTGCATAAGCTGTGGCTTTGAGGAAAAAATTATTTCATAAAGAAAATGGCAGGGCTGGAACTAGTTCTTGGTCTTTTAACTTCTGGTTGGACTCGTGTACCATCACTCCGAGCATCTGGATGAAGACGCAAAGCTGCTGACTTAAGTAAATTGTCCCAAATGAATAACTGAATGTGGTTTCAGAATGGATCTTTATCTATTTCTCGATCTCACTCTCCCTTTCTCTCTCCATTTTTCTCTTTCAATTCAGGTAATTTACATAGAGTAAAACACATAGATCATTAAATGTAGAGTTCAATGAATTTTGACAGAAATACCCACTTGTAACCAACATTCCAATCAATATATGAACCATTTTTATCATCTGAGAAAATTCCTTCAAATCCCTTTCTGGGAAATCCATTCTCCCCACCCCCTGCCCACCCCACCCCCGCCAACAGGCACCTACTGCTCTGATTTCTCTCACTGTAGATTCATTTTGCCTCCTCTTGAACTTCACAGAAATACCTGTCCTTCACTTAGTCAAGTACTCCCTAACAACATCCTACTACTTTCTTCAATTGCTTACGATTGGCTCAGAGCAGTGGTCTCAGAGTTTGGTTCTTGAAATGGCAGCATCAATCTTGCCTTGGAACTTGTTAGAAATACAAGTTCCCAAGCCCCATTCCAGAGCTACTGAATCAGAAACTGGGGACTGGAGGGTGGGATGCAGCCATCTGTGTTTTATCAAGTCCTCCAGTCCTCCAGGTGATTCTGATGCCCATTCAAGACTGAGAACCACTGATTTAGAGAACTGTCTACTGATTAAGATGGAGATGATCTCTGGCTGAGGACAAAACTAGGCCATGAGAAGATGCTCAAGAGAGGAAAGGCTTCTTTCTTGATACCTTGAGGATCACTGAAGAGTGAAAACTCTGCATCAATAGCACTTCGAGGGAATGAGGGCAGTCGGAGGAGGTCTTCCTGGAGCATGGAGACGTGGGACTGCTTGTGGGCTGTGGGGATCTTCTGGGTGAGGGAGATGAGAAACAAAACCCGCCCCACTTCCTCCAGCTTCCGAGTGAACACCTAGCAGCAGGCAAGGGCAGGAGCAGATGAAAAGCAGAATTGGGCAACCCCAAAATCACCACAACTGAAGAATTTAAAGTAAAATCTCTACTGGCAAACTGGGCTAAGTAAAAATTAAGGGGTGGGGGAAGTGAAAGGAAGGAGAAATAATTTTCCTTTCTTTACCATGCAGAAAGAGCAAACAATAGTTAATTGACTCGTACTTCCTGCATCTGTCTGCTCTACAGAAGGAAGTGTTTCTCATGCCAGGCTGGAGAAGGAACACAAGGCAAGTATTGTCAAGAACAGCTCAATATTAAATAGAGCCCATTTGTGTGGATGTCATAAGATGGAAAGCCTTCTCCAACAGGAGCCAGTCAATTCCACTTGCTTCCCTCATTTCCAATGAGGCCTTAAGCTGTTTCCTGTCAGTTCTGGGTTTGCCTCTTAAAGACTGAAATGGGATCCACGAAAAACCTCTTTTGGGACAAAAGCTAATGGGGCCTAGATTGGTGGCCCTTTAGCCCTGAGCTTAGATGGCATGAGTGTGGGGCTCATGTTCCTTTTCCAAGTGCCTTTTCTGTTCCTGGTCAGAGGGCAGGCGGGTGTGATTAGGAAGATGATCAGCAGCTTGACTGGAGCCAGAACCACAGTCTGCATGTTATTATCTCCCTAAGGAACTTCAAAGTCTTAAGACCACAAGCTGGAGTTTACATAGAGTAAGAGTCTTGCTTTATGCTCTTTTTACTAAAGATGTTTTTCTGTGCGTGGGGACCATTTTTAAAGTCTTATTGAATGTGTTACAGTATTGCTTCTGTTTTATGTGGCTTGTTTTGGCCGTGAGGCATGTGGGATTTTAGCTCCCCAACTGTGGATCAGACCCGCACCCCCTGCACTGGACAGTGAAGTGTTAACCGTGGAACAGCCAGGGAAGTCCCTATGCTCTTCTTTTAAAACATGTTCTTAAACATTATTTTTTAAAAACCTTGCTCATGAAGAGCTATTATTGATTATGGCTTTCATTATTTTGCTGCCAAAATCAGAGGCTGGTATAATTTGGGGGGGGGGGGGCATTGCTTTAGAAATTAAATATTTAAGTTCTTTTCTCCCAACACCTCATACTTTGTAACACATTCACTATTTTCTTTCTTTTCAATGTAATTTAGGTAGTTAATATTAACTATGTTTTAAATTACTTAACTGGTTGAATTCTATGCCATCTCATGAAGATATCTTTGAATACTTTGATGCCAAATTGGCATTCTTGCTGTGTGCAGAAAAATTGAGAAGATAAAAACTTTTTGTTTTGACATTTTGTTAAAAATAAATGAATGTAACATGTGGTGGTGGTGGTTTAGTCGCTAAGTCATGTCCAACTCTTGGGATCCCATGGATTGTAGCCTGCCAGGCTCCTCTGTCCATGGGATTCTACAGGCGAGAATACTGGAGTGGGTTACCATTTCCTTCCCCACAGGATCTTCCCAATCCAGGAATCGAACCCAGGTCTCCTGCATTGCAGGCAGATTCTTTACCAACTGAGCTATGAGGGAAGCCCTTTGTTTTGACATTTTATTAAAAATAAATGAATGTAACACATAGACCACATTAAAATTGCATCATCAGAACTGTGGGCTACAGCTATATTTCACATGCAAAACAGTGAATTTTCTTAAGTTCAGTCTGATTTGTGATGAGATGTGTGAATGTTATTCTGGTCTTCAATCTAAGTACAGCAGGTTGATTTTATCTCCTCCTGGTTTAAGAGAAGTTAGCAACATACCAAATGTCAGATCACTGGTCAGAGGCAGAGCTAGGACTGAGTCCAGATCTCTGAACCTTGGTTCAGTGCCTTTTTCAGGTATGCTACCATCCATTGAGAGGAGGGCATGGCAACCCACTGCAGTATTCTTGCCTAGAGAATCCCATGGACAGAGGAGCCAGGCAGGCTACTCCATGGGACTGCAAAGAGTCAGACATGACTGAAGCAACCTAGCATGCAGGCATGCATTATCCACTGATCCCTTTTATTTTTTTCCAGCTAGCAGAAATTTCTGAGACAACCTTCTTATAGCTGCTGCTGCTGCTGCTAAGTTGCTTCAGTTGTATCCGACTCTGTGCAACCCCATAGACGGAAGCCCACCAAGCTCCGCCGTCCCTGGGATTCTCCAGGCAAGAACACTGGAGTGGGTTGCCATTTCCTTCTCCAATGCATGAAAGTGAAAAGTGAAAGTGAAGTCACTGAGTTGTGTCCAACTCTCAGCGACCCCATGGACTGCAGCCTACTAGGCTCCTCCATCCTACATTATATGTATTCCCAATCTGGAATGAAAATCCATACTTAGAAACTAGTAGGTAAATAAAACAGAAAACTTCTATTATTTATACCCCAATGATTCATCAAAGTACTACTCCAAGTAAGTACTTAATACCTTTACATTATGATCCAATTTGCAAAACTTAAAAAATACACGATTTGGGGGGAACTGTCCATTGATCAAGAACCCATCTTTCTCTCTCTAGAGATCATTAACAGAATCACAGGATCTCAGGGCCAGCAACCATTTACAGATCGTCTACCCCGGTAACATGACACAATAATAGCATAAAACTGTGGTGGTCAGGCACCTGTTTCTGAATGAGCTCCTGTCCTTTCTCTGGATGCATGTGTACAAGGTTCAGCTGTGGAGACACGGATCTCCTGAAAGGGTAAATATCCCGAACGTAGGTCTGTGGTGGGGTTACACGAAGACAAAAACAGAGTTCAAACGACTACACTCTGATTCTCATTTTCTCATTCCCCAAAGGGCAGACAAACATAAGTTATGTATTCTAATGGTTTACATTCTTACTATTTCACCCCCGGGCCAAATTCTACAAAATCCCGGGAGTAAACCCCCTCCTCAGGAAAGCTTCAAACTCCCCAAGCCAAATACACTTTCCCAATCCCAAGTGCCCCGTCAGGAGCAAGGGAGCCAGAGGCAATTTACTAAAGCACATTCTAGAAGAGGAAGAAAATCACTGTAAAGCACTGTCAGTGGTCTTGAGGCTTCCTTTTGCTCATTAGATCAGGTTTCCATGATCATGCTTAATATAGTGGAACAAGAACAATGTTAACATTCCAAATAGATATATGTCCTTACAATATGGGAACTTAACTTTCACTTAGATGTAATAATCATGAGTGACAAAATACCTTAGTTGACTTATCTTCTTCAATTATTACAACAACCCTAAAGTAGACACCATCATCACCTTCACTTTACAGGCAAGCAAACTGAAGGGTATGAAGGTCAAGTGGCCAGTCCAAACCTATGTTGACAGTAAGACAGTGTGATCCAAGAGCCATACTCCCCACCGTTAAACAGTGACACACCCCTGAGGGAAGCTGCCCTCAGGAAAGGCATAACAGGCTTTTGACACAACTCTCCATGAGTGTCATCACTGCACAGGCTTACCTTATTGTAATGGATAAGGTTCCATCGTTTATCCATGAGAAAGTAATGTGTTGACTGCGACTCTGGGATATTAAAAAATTCCAGACACTCCTAGAATAACAACAACAAATCTTAAAAAAACATTTACTGAGATCATATTATGAGCCAAACAGTAAGATGAAAGACAAAAATGCCATAAAAACAAGGTAATTTCTTATAAGGAATATATATGTGTATTTATATCTTACATTGTATATATTATATGTGTGCATATATGCATATATATATTATACACAGATATATATGAATATATACAGGCACATAGCCATCTAAAAAATGATAGCATAAAGACTGTGTATGATCTTGCAAGACAGAGGTAGGGGTTAAGCGGTACATGCTATATTTATTAATATATAATACATAAGCCACAAGGACATAGTGTGTAACACAGAATGTATTTTACAATAATTATAAATGGAATATGACCTTTAAAAATTGTGAATCACTAGGCTGTACACCTGAAGTTTATATAATATTATACATCAACTATACCTTAATTTTGGAGAAGAAACTGGCAACCAACACCTGTATTCTTGCCTGGAGAATCCCATGGACAGAGGAGCCTGGCGGGCTAAAGTCCATGGGGTCACAAAGAGTTGGACATGACTGAGCTACTAACATACATACTATCTGCTCTGTTTTCATGGTGCTAAACGAGGTACAATTATAGTACAGCCTTGAGTGATGAACTGTGGAGACACAGTGGCATCTACTGGTCTCAGTATTGGAAAGAAAGCACGTTTAGTAGCAGCATTAAGAGTATTATGAACTACAATGATTGAGCACTTATTTATTATATTCTACATTCAAGGCTTCCCATGCAGAGAACTTGCATGTGTGTGTGTGTGTGTGTGTGTGTGCGCGCGTATGTGTAGGTATGCTAAGTTTCTTCAGTTGTGTCTGACTCTTCGCAACCCTATGGACTGTAGCTCACCAGGCTCCTCTGTCCACGGGATTCTCCAGGCAAGAATACTGGAATACTTGTCATGCCCTCCTCCAGGGGATCTTCCCATCCCAGGGAGAAAACTTGTATAACCTGCACTAATATCGAGCACTGCTGAAAAAGAAACTGAGACTAGAGAGAGCCTGCCATTTGATTTATTTAGGGGACACTGGTTGTGGTGGAGCCTGGGTTTGAACTCACTGCCTAGGAAAATTGGATGTTGAAGTTTGCTTCCCTGGGCCTGAGAGATTCTCTGGGGATGAATGGGTGAGACTTGGAGGAGACCCAACAATCTTTTCTACTGAAATCAGATACATAGGTTTGGCAAGCTGGTTTTCTTAGAGGTCTTTTCTACTTATGTCTGGGGCAACAGTTAGGACTTCAGATAAAAGAGGAATCACTGTACTAGTATACTTATTACTTTTCCTTTAAAACCTTCCAGGCATGAGTAGCTATGGATTGCATTTCCCTTGAGGTACACAATTGCCATAACCATTAAAAATACTTTCTTGATTCACCTAATGTATTCTAAGGTATATATATATATATATATATATATATATATATATATCTTGTGCCTCTCTAATCATTTCTGTCAGTGGCAAGTCAAGACTGTGTATCAGTCAACTCAGTGCCAAAATAAGTGTCTCTGCATGGGTCACCTGATCACCAGAGTTTGTCCCAGTGGTCTTGGTGTACAAACACAGGGCAGCTCCAGAACAACCACAAGCGATACTGGGATGCTCTAAAGTAGGATTCTCGACATCTGAAGACAAGTGTTATGAGCTTTGTAGCTGAGAGGGAGCCTTTGGCTACTTCAGTGCAGAGCTAAAATGTCAGTGAAAGTGGAGAAAATATGCAAGAAAATAGAAGCATGCAAAAGTGGGGCAGATTCTGGAAGATGTAAATAAATGCACATATTTATTTGAAGGTAGAAAAATGCCATTTAATTCTAAACTGGATGATCAGTGAAGTGGCCATAGCCATTGTGCATTAAGAAAAAACACTTCTGTTGAAAGTCATCCCTACCTTTAACAGGGCTTCAAACTGAGTGTCTTCATGGACTGGCAACTGGGTTGGGATGTCACACTCATTCTGTCCATGAACGACCAAGGTTTTGGTACCTACGGAAGGTAAAAATCATAATAAACTGACTTCTACTATAAAGAAGTTTGAATACAAAGCATGAAATATTGAAATATTATTAAGCTGATGTTTTTCTTGTTATTATCATGACTATTAGTGAGGGTTTAATGTGAGTTGAGGATTCTGCTAGTGAGGGTTTAATGTGAGCTGTGCGTTCCACTATCTGTATTCCTTTTTTCATAGTCAATATATGCTTTAAATATGTTTCCTTATTATTTAATAAAGATAGCTACTATTTATGGAGTTCCCAATACTTATAAATGGTATTATGTGTATAATCATATTTAAATCTCACAAGAACCCTATGACACAAGTGTTATTATTTTCATGTTACAAATGAAGAAACAGGGAACTTATTTTTATAAATAAGAATGTATAAGTAACTTAGTCAAAGACATTTATTTTCTGGAAGAGTCAGAATTCAAGCTTTAAACACTGCAACAAATAATATATTCCTAAATTTTAAATAATGGCTGAGAAAATACAAACAGAGAGACTAGCAAAAGCTAAACAAGTACCTAAAACATAGTTTATTATTTATTTTTTTAAAGACTTTTTGATGTGGACCATTTTTAAAGTCTTTATTGAATTTGTTACAACACTGCTTGAGTTTTACGTTTCAGTTTTCTGGCTGCGAGGCATGTGGGATCTTGGTTCTCTGGCCAGAGATCAAACCCTCACCTCCTGTAATGGAAGGTGAAGTCCCAACCTCTGGACCACCAGGGAAGTTCCATGAAATGTAGTTTAAATTTACTTTTTCTGTATTTTACTTGGCTGGTGAGACAATATTTCTACTTCATTCCTTAATTATAAATCTTTGTGAACATTATGATAGCCCTTGATTTTCAATGAGCTGATTTGAAGTATATGCCTGACAATATGAGTTTCTTTAATAAAAATGAACACTTTGCTGAATAATCTATAGACACATAAATACACAATTACCATTTACTGAATGCTGACCATATGTCAGACATGACAGCAAGTATTTTACAAACCTAAACTCATTCATTCCTCACAACTGTGAAGTATGAATTAGATCCCCAATTTACCCGTAAAGAAAGCTTTAAAAATTATGTACCTTGTCATAGCTAAAATTAATCACACAATTAGAGGCAGTGCTCTGATTTTAACACAGGGCTCTTTGCTGCCCATGTTAAATAAAAACTGTGTTCTTATTTATATATAATTCTGTCTTTCTCTTTATATCAATACATGTATCATCTCACATTTTCTTAGTCATTGCACAAGAATAAAGGCTTGGCAACATTTATTTTATCTCCAAGAAAGACAAGCTATCCGAAGTGAAAAGGAACTGTATCTAGATTTTATATCATACTGCATGTTCTTTTGTAATTCTCCTTCCTGCTTTTCCCCTTTGCAGTTTTTCATAAAGCCATGTCTCAGTGAGTTCACAAAAGCCTGGGGTCCATGCCACGCAAACAATATTATTCTCCTTGCAGTGCCAAAAATCCATTCAAAAAGGCTCTCAGTTCAGCTGGCCCTCTGCGATAGTCTTAAACACATCTTTCACCTTGGCAGCCCTTCAAGGACTGACTCATGCAGATCTCAGTTCTGATGTCCCCCTTTTCATCTGGCAATTGCTGACTTTTAAAGGGTCTATTGTGTTTCTTCAGATTGCATTCAACAAAAATTCTTTGAGGCACTCAATCCCAGGGTTGGCAAGTTTTCTCATGAATGAAAGAGACACTTGGTCTCTAAAAGGGGTATTCATACTCTTAGACAAGTTATGTCATCTGAAGGCAGTACCTGGCATTGAAGCAGTCACCAGGAGCTTCACCTCACACTGCTCCTTCTTCATTGTCTGCTTCAGATCCTTGAAGAACAGGCCTTCCACATAACCGACCACCTCCCACAGGAAAGTCAGGGTGGCCGAAATGGCGTCCATCCCCCACTCACAGGGGGTCCGCACAAAGTACATGATTAATCCCACCTGCAACTCAGGACAGGAAGAGGTCACAAAGCCACAATGACTCTAGCATCTTCAGTGGCAGTAAGCAGGAAAACTGGCCAGGGCAGGTTGCCATACATTTTTGCATTATCAAAATACCTACTGCTTAAGAGGAAAGCAAAAGATTATTTTTTCCAGCTTTCAGGTCACTTGGTGGCTCAGTACTTGGACCACCCAAAATCACTATGTGACATTTGTCCAAACACTGTTTTCAGCCTGGATTATGTCTAATGGTCTGACCTAAGAACACTCTGCTTGGCCAAGTCAGTGAACTTAAAAGTTTTTGTTTGTATCCTCTGGAATAAGTTTTGAAAAACTGTGTGCCCTTTTGTATATTTTAAAGTTAACCTTTAAAATGCCCCATCATAAATTTATATTGTTAATATGAATAGAGTATGTTAAACATTCTGTATGTTGAAAAAAGAGAACTGACTATAATTGCAATGCATACTTCACATATTCCAGCACATTTGATGAAATTAGTTTTAGTTACCTTATTCAATAATGCACAACAGAATCAGAAAGAAATAATGTAAAAGCCACTGCCCAACAATTTTACACATTTTTTTTTTCCTGGAAAAATTTGCTAAACCTAGAAAACTTTCCAGTTACATTGAAAGAATCAGGCAGTGGCCAAACCTCATAACTAGTACAAATCTATAGAAGACAGGAAAAGGTGGGAAGTCTTGTGGATTTAAAGGGCCTCAATCAATCAGAAATGAGGCTTCCTTAAATCTAATACGGTACATCAGATTCTTTCCCTGTCTTACACATCTGTCAATGCAGCCTGGTGATACCTGGGAGGGTCAGAGTGGGCCTTTCTGGTGTACAGTGATGACTGAGATGGCAGACATGCTCAAGAAGTGTTAGTACATATCTACAAAATGAGATATTTGGAGATTATTCCCTTAATAATGAGGATTTGGAGATTTATTCCCTTTAAACTATTTGGGCAGCAAACTGCTTCAAAAGTCTTCACATACCCTTAGATGGACTAAGACCCCACCAGACTGAAGATCACTGAATCCAGTTTGGGGCAGTGGGTTTAAAAGTTCCTAATGAAGTCTGGAAGATATAAATCATGTTCCCCAACTCCCTATTACACATATCTATAATCGTTGTTAGAAAAAAGAGAGGTACAATAAGGGTAATGGTTTAAAACATGACTCCACCCTTCACTGTTCTGCCATTCTGAATACAAAACCCCTTTCCTAGTCCACCTGAAGCCATGCATGTGCTTGGGATTCAGGGAAAGATTGGAGTTTACATAAAACAAGGTTATACAGCAAGTGGCCAATGTGTGCCCAGCCCTTTGCTCTAGTAACTTATCAATGACAGAGTTGGGAGGATTTATGTCTAGTGTTAAGGCTTATTTGGAGTTGAAAGGAGAATATGGCAGAAGGGAACTGAAATGTCCATTTTCTTGTCCCAGGGTAAAAGGATGGAGGGGAGCAAATAAGTGTTTCCCCCATCAGTGACTTGGGGAAGGAGCAGGCACCCCAAAGGGGCTTTTGCCTCTAGTGTTTGTTTGTGTCTATGACAAGAATTCACCACAGAGTCTTTTGATACCAATCTGGCTGTAACATAAACTTGGCAGAGCACATACTTAAACTGAAGGAGGCTCTGATATTTTTGGCTGTGCTAATCTACCTTGGATTTTTGAGTAGTGCAGATAGGAGAAGAAGTAGCAGAAAGCTTGGCTGGAGAGATTTTTGGACAGAACTGCCATAGGCTGGTTCACTGAGCAGGATACTCTAGTCAGAGGACTTCCTAATCTAAAGCCATATGGGACAACCAGAACCCAGAGGGGTGGATAGCACCAGCAGGAGCTGAGAGGGAGTCTCCCAGCAAGCACTGTTGGGAGTAGACATGGTTTGCAAGTTACAGAAGCCACGGGCTTCAGCTTCCACCAGTCAGGCATCCAGCAACAAGCCAGATAGAGAGCTCTGTCTCACAAGGGGAGGAGCTGGAGCAAACACTGGACAGAGACAGAATTCTGAACAAAGGTCTTTTTTCTCCCCAACTCCATATAACATCTAGAGATGAAAGAAGTTAGAAGGGAGGAGAATTCCTAGAGGTTAAGTATTTTTAGACAAGAGAGACCAAATACTATCCAAAGGTACTATTTATATATTTCTATTAGTCTGAACTTAAAATTGGACACTTATTTATATTTTTCCTCTTGTCCACCAGCAGGTGGGCATTCACAATGAAAACCACCTCAGTCATAAACACAAGAAAGGAATTACAACTTTTGTTTGCACATCAGAGTAGTAGCACTGAGTTAAATTTATCATCCTGCTGCAGATGCATATGGATAACTGTTCTATTTCCCAACTCGCAGAAGACCAGTGATGGTTAGGGAGAAAGAACATTCTCCCAACACTGAAATTCATTTGGCCATCTGTCTGCTTGGATTAAGGTGTAGTTTAAAAGAACAGTCATCAAGCCAACATTCCCCAAACTGCATACTCATTTAGGGTATTAAGAGGAGAATGTGAAGAAACTGGCAAATTCTGGAGGGTTCAGGAAGGAGCTGTGAGGACAATGTAAAGCACAGATAGTTGCTATGGAAAAATACACTCACAAATACTTTGTATCTAGGGCAACATTTTCCTCTGTGTGTGTGTGTATGTATTTTAAACAATGAGATACGAAAAGGGAAAGAATGACTAAAAATGACACATACATTTTTCAACAGAAAACTAAAATTAAGGACTGACATGAGGAAGTTGTACAATGCTAAAGAGAAACGGGAGGAAACAGACATTTATTGAGTCCCCATCACATGCCAGGGATTGTGCCAGGGGGAGTTTTCCCATATAAACAGTGGTGAATTCAGCTGACTATGAGGCGACTTCAGGCACACAGTTAATGAAAATTTATTTGAAAAAATCCCTTAAGACCTTTTTCTCGCATTGTTGCTTCTTACTTAGAAATGAACATTTATAACCTACTGGAGGTGAAACTCACCAAGTAGTTGAATAGGATGTGAGAGGTCTGAGCAGGAAAGTCTCCGATATTCAGGAGCAGTTTGCGCAGCATGTACATTAACTCATCCTGAAAGAGCAACAGAGTCGATGTCTCATTCAGCTGCCATATTGTAGGAACTAATATTAACTTCTTGAAAAGCAAGGTGGGGGAATTTTTCTTACTTTTGCCCACATGTTGATTTCTCTTATGTTCAGCATTTTAATATACTATTTGTGATGCTTGTTAAATTATTTAAGCCAACTGTAACACCTTCTCCTAGAAGCTAGCATATGAAGTTACTAAGCAATAGTCTGCTGCTGCTGCTGCTAAGTCGCTTCAGTCGTGTCAGCAATAGTCAGACATTTTTTAAAAATAAAAACTAAGACTGACTCTATAGGTCACAGGCAAATCACAGGAAAGCTGTATATTTAGTCAACTCTATTTACTATAGCTTTCAAGTGTGATGAAAATGTGAGGAGGGCCTATCTTAAGAAACTATTAACAAATTAGGTTTATTAAACTTCATAGTTCTATTTCCTGGGTAGATGTTCATAATTAGCCTTCCTTTCAGAAGCTAAACTTAATTGTCCAGCAAATGGAACAATAATATAGAAATGAAGCAACAATTTATAATTATTGGTGTATTTTGTCATTGCTCAGAAAGCTACTTTTCTTTTCTTTGGCATAATCTCCCTATAGGGTGAACTGGTAAATTAAATTTCTTGATTAAAGGAGAGTTTCAACATACACTAATAATATTACCTGTATCACATACTACCAACCAATCAGAATTCAGTAAATGTACTCAACACTGAAAACATTAAACTGAATTTAATCTTTGTTTAAAAGACTGAGAATCTTTCAGTATCTTATGGTCATTACCAGCAGTGTACCATACACATATGGAGACATCAGTTGATGGGGAAATTCAAAAGAAAACAGCAAAGTTTAATTTGTTCATTATTATCATTATCCAAAGTACTTCTTGGTTATGTATCAACCGATGTTGCATGAATATCACAATAAAGTTCACTGCTTGTTGTGTAACCATGTTCACACACATAGCTACTATAAACACAGAAGATTTTACTTGTCTATTGCTGATGGTCAGTTTTTCCAGAAAATGTCGAAGAACTGTTGACGGATCTTCAATTAGACAATTCCATAAGACTTGCTGGGCCACAGCACTCACTTTAGAAAAGAAAATAAATTGAACATTCATTTTAAATGGACATAAATCTGTTAGATATAGTGTTCAAGTAATTTCTAAGCTTTAATTGGTTTCTCTAAAATTTTTGCCTCACAGAGTTCTATGAACCCTTTTTCTACTGAAGGTAAGGTGTTCTTTTTGTTGTTGTTTCTGAACACTTTAGCCTATAAAGAAAAGGTGACAAAAGTGTATAGGATGGTCTTTAAATACTAGCATTGCTTCTCTAAAGAATGTATTTGTGATAAACAATGGAATATCATTCAAGCTTAAAAAGAAGGAAATTCCCCCACTCAACAACATTATGGATGGACTTTGAGGGTGTTATGCAAAGTGAAAGATGTCAGACAGAGAAACAAATGTGTGATCTCAATTACATGTGGAATGTAAGAAAAACCCAAACTCATAGATACAGAGAACAGACTGGTTACCAGAGGTGGGGGGTGGGCACTGGGGCTGAGTGAAGGTGGTCAAAGATTATAAACTTTCAGTTCTAAGATAAATAAATCCTAGAAATGTACAGCATGATGATTATATTTAACGGTACTATACTGTATATTTGAAAGCTATTAAGAGAATAGATATTAAAAGTTCTCATCATAAAAAGACATTGTAACTACATGTGGGGATGAATGTTAAGTAAACTTACTGTGGTATTCGTTTTCCAATATATACATACATCAAATGTATATGTTGCATATTTAAAACTAGCACAATGTTATAAGTCAACTATACTTTAATAAACAAGAACACATTTATGAATCTTTGTTTTGGAAATCATCCTACTATTAACAGTGGTAAGTATTTATTAAAGTCCTATTTCATTGTTTGCTGTATGGAGAAACTTCCAATGTAATATTTTGGGTTTTAGAAAATACATTTTTGTTTAGAATAAATGTGAATTAGACCTGACCTTCTATTGTTCACATAAATGCTTTCAATAATAACTCCTTCAGAGAGATGACATAGTTGAGCCAGTAATAGTTAAGGTTCCCACTTCTAATGAGGATGGCTTAGGAATAAATAATTATTCCTAATGTGAAAGAATAAGTGCTACTTCTCTGGGGAAGGTAGTCGGCTAAGCCTGCCTGGAAGTGCCCAGGCTAAGAAAGCAGGTGGGTAAAAGTGAGTAGTGGAGAAGAAATAGGTGATCTTCAGTTTAAATAGTTTGGTTCAATTTTCTAAACTCGGAATACAAAATTTAGCATGACTTTATTTTTCAGGCTATATTTTAAATAAATTATACCATCTTTTTTGCTTCAGAAGCTAACCATCCAATTAAAACTGGGCTTTATAAATAATATTAACAAGAGATAAGCAAAAAAAGCTTTAGCTCTCATGTAGCTTCATAAATAATTAAACGCAGGTTTTTGTTAGGTTGAAATTGGTTGCAAAACTATAACACTATTTTATTCTGATTGCTAAGGAAGGCATTTAATGCTTAAAACATGGAAAATACAGAAAAAGACAAGGAGGAGAATAAGACATGTCTTGTTGTTCAGTCGCTCAGTCGTGTCCAACTCTTTGCAACCCCATGGACTACAGCACACCAGGCTTCCCTTCCTTAACCATCTCTCAGAGCTTGCTCAAACTCAAGTCCATTGAGTCAGTGATGCCATCCAACATCTCATCCTCTGTCACCCCCTTCTCCTCCTGCCTTCAATCTTTCCCAGCATCAGGGTCTTTTCTAATTAGTCGACTCTTTGAATCAGGTGGCCAAAGTATTGGAGCTTCAGCATCAGTCCTTCCAGTGAATATTCAGGACTGATTTCCTTTAGGATTGAGTTGTTTGATCTCCTTGCAGTCCAAGGGACTCTCAAGAGTCTTATCCAACACTACAGTTCAAAAGCATCAATTCTTTAGCACTCGGCCTTCCTTAAGATCCAATTCTCAACATCCATACATGACTACTGGAAAAACCATAGCTTTGACTAAATGGACTCTTATTGGCAAAGTAATGTCTCTGCTCTAGGTTTGTCATAGCTTCCCTTGCAAGGAGCAAGGGTCTTTTGATTTCATGGCTGCAATCACCATCAGCCATGATTTTGGAGCCCAAGAAAATAAAATCTGTCACTGTTTCCATTGTTTCCCCATCTATTTGCCATGAAGTGGTGGGACCGGGTACCATAATCTTAGTTTTCTGAATGTTGAGTTTTAAGCCAGCTTTTTCATGCTCCTCTTCAAAACAACTATAAACAGTTCAGAGTATGTTTTTTCATACACATGAAATATATATTTATATGTATCTTTAAATAATATGGTATAGAAAATACTCTTAGGCACTCACATTTTTAATTAGCAATAAATTGAACACTTTTTGTATTAATATTTTTCTAGAATATTATTTCTAATGTGCACAGAATGCTATCATTTAGAAATACCACAATGAACGAATATCCTATTGTCAGATATTAAAATTATTTTCAAATATTTGTTCTTTCTAATATATTCAATGTTCAGTATTCTATATAAACTTTTATTCACCCCTCAATACTGCCTTAGGAAATTGCTAGAGATCAAAATCTGTGTCAAAGGGTGTTCACACTTTTAAGGCTTTTATGATGCACACTGTGACACTGTTTCAAGATGCTTGCATTAGATTCTTACTGCCATCAGTAAGGTGTGATAATGCTCTTTTCTCTGAATATTTACCAACTATGCATATTTTCATTTAAAATAATCCTTGTAATTTTTTATATTAAAAGTAAGATTTCATTGTTGTTTTAAACAACAGTGTTATTTACAGATGTTATTGGCCATTGGATTCTGTTTATATTCTTTTTCCATTTCTCTACTGGGGTTTAAAAAAGTCATTATTAAGTTATGAAGTTTTTTTAAAAAATAATATTAATCTGTTATCTGTCACAAATGTAACTCATCTTTACCCCTCATTTATTATTTCATTCTGTAGCTATTCTCTATAGATACTACCTCTGAAAAGGCAATCAATTGAGAAAGATGGTATTAATGATTTCAAGCCAATAACTAAGATTTCTAAGGTGGCTAAAAATCACTATTTGGTTCCTATGTGGTCAAATAAGCATTGCTCTGTTCTCTGGGCATAAACAACACTCCTGGACCAAACTACATATTTTAAATGCAATTTCTTGGTCATAAAGTTTACGAGAAGAGAAAGTGGAGGAAGCAATAGTGTTAGCTCAGTATATAGCAAATCTGTAATTATAACATATGCATAAAAGAACTCCATGTGTGGCCAATGGTTCACGTCTTCAAGAGCACCCAACTGTCCTTTGTCAGATGAATACCTCAAGTATTTATTAGATGGTTTTACTAGTCAAAGCCATACCTGCCACTCCATCTTCTCGCACCTCACCGTCCTCCATCAGATGGACAATGGGGAGCACGGCTGCACAGATACATGCTGGGAACACAGCCTGTGGTGGCTGAGGCACATGGTGGTTGGGCGTGTGTTCAGTGGTGTGTTCCTCATCTGAAGAGGGAGACATAATCGGGAAGCTTTTCTCAGTACTAGGTGCATTCTCAGAACATTCTAACGCAACAACATTTCTCAGTTCAAGGCCTACCTATAGAACATTTTTTTGGTGTGTGCAGACATCTAGTTGTCACAGCATCATTTGTTGAAAAGACTGTTTTTTCCCCATTGAAGTTTCATGGTACCCTTTTTAAAACATGAAACTGACATACATGTAATGGCTTACTTCTGGTCCCAACCTATGCCATTTGATCTATATATCAATCCTCAAGTCAATACCACACAATCTTGATTACTGCAGCTTTGTAGTAAGTTTTGAAATTAGGAAATGTGAGTTTTCCAACTTTATTCTTCATTTGCAAGATTACTGTGTCTTTTCAAGGGTGTGGAACAACTGAAGCCTTCATACTTTTTGGTAAGAATATAAAATGACACAGAAACTTTTGAAGTAGCTTGACAGTATTCCTCACAAAAGTTACACATAACTTCTCATAGCATCATAATTCATAATAACTGAGATGAAAACAATATAAATGTCCAGTAACTGATGAAGTGATCAGCAAAATGTGTTGTATCCATACAATGGAATATTATTTGGTGATAAGAAGGAATGAAGAACTGGTACATGTGACAAATGGCTCAACCTTAAAAATATTATGCTGAGTGAAAGAATCTAGTCATAAAAGGCCATGTACTGTATGGTTCCATTCCTATAAAATGTGCTGACTAGGCAAATCCATAGAAATAGAAAGTAGACTACTTCTTCTTGGGGTTGGAAGAACTGGTGGATGAGTGACTACTAATGGCTATAAGGTACCCCTGTTTGGGGATAATGAAAATATTCTGAAATTAAGTAGCAGGGACAGTTGCAAACTCTACAAATATACTATCAATCAATTGCATTACATACTTCAAAAGGGTGAATTTTATGGTATGTAAATTATATCTCAGTAAAGGTGCTATAAAAAATACAGGTATCTTTGGGCCCCGGTCCTGTAAGTTGTTATTAGTTAGCACTGATCATTTTTGAAGTTTTCCAAGGCTGTGCAATAAAGGGTTGAGAACAACTGGTTTCTGTGTAACTTTTTGATGACTTCATAAATCAGTGATGAAATCTGTGTAATCATGAAGCAGTGAGTCCCAGACAGTTCCTCATCATTAGAGAGGCATAGCTTATAAATTCTTGGACCTAAAGAGCATCATGTTTCTCCTCTGGAATCAGATTTCATTACAGGAGTGGCATGAGCTTTATTCTTTGATTGTTGTTATTCCAGAACAGCATCCTAAAGCATCCCGCTGAGTCTTAGCTGCACACTGAAATCACTTGAGTAGATTTTAAAAACTATTGTGGTGGTGAGTCCACCCTTAGAGATTCTGATTTGATCTTGGGTGTGACCTGGGCATTTAAAAAAAACTCCCTGGTTGACTGCAATGTGTAGTCAGGGATGAAAACTGTCCAGAATAATGTTTTACTAAACCTTCAGCAATATGATTACATTAATGTAATTAAAATAGAACCAACTTATCAAGGACATTTGTTGGATTAAATCAACAATTTTTTTTTTTAGAATACCACTCAATCTATCTTTTCAAAACTTCAAATTAAGAAGCAAGTTATTTAATGAAAACAGTGTAATGAAGTCATGAAATTGTTTCAAACACATAAGGAATAAAGGACACATTTGTAAGAGTACACACCTTCAGCACTGACAGCTGAACGCACTGACCAGACTGATCCTCGGCGGAAGGAGTAATTCCTGTGAGAAGTGCTGGAGGTGCAGGACGGACTAACAGACAGTCGACGAGATGCCAGATTGGTGACTTCTTCTACTGGCAAAGAAAACAGGAAACGTGAACTTTGGTTTTGTAACAACAAAGTTATCATCACAGCTACACTTGTACATACATCAGAGTGTATATAGCTCTCAGAACATAAGGCTTAAATGATTTAGAGTATACTTGCTGCTACTGCTGCTAAGTTGCTTCAGTCGTGTCCGACTCTGTGCGACCCCATAGACATCAGCCTACCAGGCTCCCCCGTCCCTGGGATTCTCCAGGCAAGAACACTAGAGTGGGTTGCCATGTCCTTCTCCAATGCAGGAAAGTGAAAAGTGAAAGTGAAGTCACTCAGTCGTGTTCGACTCTTAGTGACCCCATGGACTGCAGCCTACCAGGCTCCTCCGTCCATGGGATTTTCCAGGCAAGAGTACTGGAGTGGGGTGCCATTGCCTTCTCCAAGAGTGTACTTAGGAAAGGAAAAACACAGAAAGAATGACAGAAAATTCCTCCCAAAAATTTCACAAAAGCAGGGGGAAATCACTGAATTTAGAATAGTCCATAAATTATTTTCTTTACAATTTTTTGTCTTTACTTATTTTCTTCCATTTTTATTGATATACGTGCGTGTGTTAGTCACTCAGCCATGCCTGACTGTTTGTGACCCCATGGACTGTAGCCTGCTGGGATCCCCTGCTCATGGGACTTTCTAGGCAAGAATAGTGGAGTGGGTTGCCATTTCCTTCTCCATTATTGATATGTATACACACACACACACACACACACACACACACAGATATTTCAGCCATGCAGCATGTAGGATCTTATTTCCCTGACCAGAGATCAAACCCACACCCCTGTGCTGGAAGCGCAGAGTCTTAACCACTGGACAGCCCAAAAAGTCCCCATAAATCATTTTCTGACAAACTGCCAGTACTTGTGAAGGTTGAAAGCAGCTAATGGACTGACCCCATTTCTAATGATGAAAGACTGATTGAATATATTTTAGCACACACTCTGGGTTCAGCTGTTGCCTGAATCATAGTCACTGCTTGATCCATTATCATTATTAGTTCATTCAATGTGGTCAATGTCCTCCTCCATAATCAGGCCAGCTCTAAACATTTAGAAAAAGACAATTTTTCTCTTTCTTTAGATAGTGTCAGGAGGTAAGTGAGAGAGAGAGGGAGCTTATCACCTCAAGTCACATAAAATTGTCAGTTTATTTTAGAGCAAGTCCTTTCCCTTTTCTGACCCAGCCCTGCAAGAAGTTCAGTATGTAGAGGCACCTTCTTCCTCTGGCTCTGAGTTGGGCGTGCAGGTGGGCTCGTAGCAAGCCTCCTGGGTGATAGGGATGGCAGTGATGAGGCTGGCTTCTCGACCAAGACGCTTCTTCTCTTCCTCCTGTTGCAAGTTCTTTAAGATGTGTTCTGCCCTTTGATGGGAGCGGGACACAGCCCGGGCTGAAAAGGATTTCTATGGAGACATGAAGGCAAGTTCGTTTACTAGCAACTCTTCTGCATGGTCACAG